>NW_027464654.1:758333-810833 GCF_043290135.1 Rhipicephalus microplus
CTCGATGTGCCAGTACCGCTCTGGCACCAACGCATCCTCTAGCAATGCTGCGAAAGTCGTTATCTTGGTCTGAAGCAACAAGCTTAGAGACCGTTTCAGATGCCAGTGGTTCATAGCAACCTTGTAACCAGGTCTAACTGGACAACTTTTTGGCAAGGGCAAAGGTAATAACACAAGGATGGCCCTTAAGGAGTATCTGATTGGTGTCCCTTCTGTCCAGGTGTCCAGGGCCTGGACACATCATGATAGATGAGTGTCGCGACAGTATATTAGAGATGCTTTTGAGTATGTGTATTTCTGTATCGAGACACATTTGCAATACTTATTTGTATTTTAGTACCCAAATTATTTTATGAATTATTTATTGTGCTACGATGCACTACAGGACGTCGGTTTCTCTTTACTTTTTTCCGGGAATGAGCTAACGTGTTTAGAATGTGGGAGGCAGACTTTTAGTCCTAATTTGACAAAAATCACGCTAGCGGTCTCTGACGCAGTAACACACAAAGGGTTCCTCACACGCACAGAATGGCCCATGTTGTTAAAAACAGCCCGACGCCACTAACGGCAGAGTCGCAGAAGGAGCATTGTCGTTCTTTGCCTACCAAAGCAATTGTGTCTAAAGGCAGGTACGCATCGCACCTTTTTTGTCTTTTCTTTTCAGGTGGTAAGTCATTTCTCGAGTTCGCGAGTATTGTCTTGAGGCCGTCGCGGTGGTCTAGTGGCTAAGGTAGTCGGCTGCTGAACCCCAAATCACGGGATCGAATCCCGACTGCGGTGGATGCATTTATGGATGGAGGCGAAAATGCTGTAGGCCCGTATGCTCAGATTTGGGTGTACGTTAAAGAACCTCAGGTAGTCGAAATTTCTGTAGCCCTCCACTACAGCGTCTCTTATAATCACATGGTAGTTTTGGAACGTCAAACTCAACATATCAATCAATCAATCAATCAATCAATGAAACAATCAATTTTCGAAGTCGAATCACGCTCTTCAAATGAGGGCCTATTAGGAGAAGCTGCTCTTGTTTAATTGCAATAAACCCACGTGAAACCTGTGTCTGAAAGACCTTTTGTCTGGAATGAATGCATCGTTATTCCTAATGCGTTAGCATTTTCTGGTAAACCGAGTGATTATCTTGGTTTGCAATTTTCGGTGTGATATAACATTAACCAAAATATTATGCTGCAGCTAGTTATAAATCTCTTAGTGGAGCATCAGGATCGTCGAAAAAAAAAAGTATTTCAGTGCAGGTATTTCTGACCATCTGTATCTCTGTAACTGTATTCCTGGATACAACATTTATTTGCGAATGTACCTCATAACTATCTCACAACGTCAGTACTAAATGTATCTCAGTATCTGTATTCTAAGCTTTCAGCCAATGTATTTAAATATCAGTATTCCGGAATACCTTTAAGAGTATCCCTGCGCAGCCCTGCTTTTTCCCTCTTACCCTCGAGGCGCGTCGTGCAGTACGTGTTTGTGCGGATGCCCGGAATGTAAACAGCATGGGCGAGCAAACAAGACAAATCATGCAGCCTTTGTCAAGTCGCTCTCGTGCGCTGTGCGAAAGAACCTGACGCCGCTCTTTGATAACAATAACGACAGGAATAAACAGAAGTTTCGACGCAAACCTTTCTCTCGCTCACTCTTGTTTAAACCTGGCGACGATGCGATGCAGGCCTCGTTCGACTATGGATTCTCCGACGCGACGCGTAACAAATAAAGGCAGCGACGCGGCGGCAGTGATGCATTTCCGCTAATGTCGCACCTCCCCTAATGAGTTTCGGATGCGAGCCCGTCCTGCGCGAAGCAGGCTCATCTTTGGCGCTCTTTCCTGAAGCAGAAGGGTGAGGAAGAAGATGTTCCTCTGAAGTACGAGAATAACAAATACAAAGGACATGCTCTAGAAGAAAAACGAAGGAAGCAAGGGAGTGATGCAACAAGCCCGAACAGTAACCGCAGCAACTTATGCGTCGTTGCGTACCGAAATTGCCAAATATCGGCTATTAGGCAAGACGTCTTCCGCAGTGCGTGGTTTCGGTGTTTTTATCTCTACTACCTTCTAAGTTGCCACGTTGAGTGGCACTGCTCAGACGCGAATAAAGTAATATACAAGTTTTGCTCACCTCATGGTCGATTGGTTAGCGTCTTCCACCGCCTTCCAAAGCGGCTGGCGCTGATGCTTAAGCCATGTGCGTTGACGCGACAGACCAAAGGATCCCCCATTACACCTCGCTGCCGCGGTTCTTTTGCCAACGAAAAACATTTCTCAACGAACCAAACGCACTTGGGCTATTATCTATCTATCTATCTATCTATCTATCTATCTATCTATCTATCTATCTATCTATCTATCTATCTATCTATCTATCTATCTATCTATCTATCTATCTATCTATCTATCTATCTATCTATCTATCTATCTATCTATCTATCTATCTATCTATCTATCTATCTATCTATCTATCTATCTATCTATCTATCTATCTATCTATCTATCTATCTATCTATCTATCTATCTATCTATTGGCCTGTCTATCTGCCTGTCTGTCTGCCTGTCTGTCTGTCTGTCCATCCATGTGTCCGTCTGTCCGTCCGTCCGTATTTCTGTCTGTGTCTGTCTGTGTGCCAGCCAGCCAGCCAGCCACCCGGCCAGCCAGCCAAGCCAGCCAAGCCAGCCAAGCCAGCCAAGCCAGCTGGTCAGCCAGCCAGCCAAGCCAGCTGGCCAGCCAGCCAGCCAGCCAGCCAGCCAGCCAGCCAGCCGTAAAGCTGCTCATTTCCCACAAACAATGGCTGGCTCCTTCCTTCCCCTTTCTTTCCATAAATTGAAAGCCAAATTTTTCTACACTAGTCACAACATTTATTGGGTGGGCCCCATGTACTGCGTAGTTCTTGTGGCTTAAACTGTGACCCAACGCCCGCACAATACTACGCATTTCATTCATGCTTCCCACAAATGTCGCGAGTTGGTACAGCCGGCAGATGATTCACTATAAAAAAAAATCCCGCAGATTCGCTCACTCGGTGGCACTCAACCCAATGCGAAGAAGAAGGAATGTGCTGCTTGTGCCGCAGTGTTTGTTGTTGAGACAATTCAAGACATTCAGGTATCAACGTTATGGAAGACAGTAAGAGGCGCGTTGACTATTGCCGTTTATCCACGAGATGTGACTGGTATAAAAATAACCTCGTGGAGGTATGAGTGCTAATGTAATGTTTTGGAGATATTTGTTTTGGCACGCCTCTGCTGAAGGGCAGCTTTCTTAGAGGCCAAGAATAATTTTTTCATAAATATGAATAATAAGCTTTTCTAAGAGACCTAACAAATGCGTAGACTGCTGTCAAATTCTTTCGAACTAATAGCATAACAGTCTTTGTTGAAGGAAAGAAAAAGAACATTCTGGTAATATGTGCGCCAAAAGATAGCGATGAGTGTCCTTTATTTCCCATAAAAAAAAAACTAAACAACTGCGGACGGCTTCATTGTTTCAGACAAGCCTCGGCCACAGCTTCTTTCAGCGCTGACACATCAGTAAGTGACCTTTCAGCAGAGGCGCCGCCTTCTCTAAAACGAGCGAGAAGCAGTAATTTGGACGCGGAAATCTCCGTTGCGCCAAAGACGTCGAGTCACGCGACTCAGGGTCAGACAGTCTGCAATTTTGTCTGTGCACTTTTGGGCAAAGTCTAGAATCTGCCTCTTTCGTGACGTAAACCGAAAAAAAAACACTGAACAATGCACACGATACAAAGCTGTTTTGGTGGATCTATTCCCTTGGCCAGCATAACGAGCCGCTGGCGTGCTTCACGATGTCGGGCCGGTGCAGCTTGGGCCCATCCACGTAGCTTTCTAATCTCCGGTTTCGGCCTCGCCCATCCTTCTAAAACGGCGGATCGCAATGTTCATTTAAATTTACTGCACTGAAACCGCTGAATTTGATGTCTCCTGCATGCACTCGCCACGTGAACGATATCTTTCAACTGTTAAGCTTATTACTATGGACAAAAAAGCCGATACCGAGGTGAGAACCGTATCCTCCTCACTCATTCAGTTGTTGTGATTATTCCAGATCAAGAATTTGTGTTCCACCTGAAATACTTCTGCCCCTCACGTGGTCTTGCACCATCTCCAAGTTTGTTTATTTGTTTGTTTGTTTGTTGTTGTCTGTAGGATTTCCGGTATTCTTCTTCTTGTCCTCCGCACATAGCGCACAGCCATTGGAGGAGATTGGCCTAGTAGAACCTTAATTCGTTTCATAATTACCATGCTACGTCATGCTTAGGCCCAGCTTTTACCAAACGATGAAGCCTTGTGGTTACGTCGTCGTATGCCACGATGATGTTACGAATGTGCGCTGTCTTTGGCATCATCAAGACTTTGCAGACTGAAAAATAATTATAAATATATGATGACATCATGGCATCGTTATGACGTCTCATATCCGAACTACTCACTTCGGAATCTTATATGAAGGCATCCGATTTATCGGGCGTGGCTGAATGAACGGATGATCTCGATAATAAAGCGAAAAATTTCGGGGAATTCTTCAGCTTCGCCTCTAAGAGTTGAACGCGAATGGCGATATCCGGTTGGTAGTACGTACTTCAACCACCTAGTGCGTACCTCTTGATTGCATGGCACAAAATTAATGAGAACAGACAATAACGCCAGGGAAAGTATAAAGACATTTGTTATTATTGTAATGAAAAATACATCCCTTGGCATTATTGTCTGTTAGCTCTAATTATTATTGTGCCTGACAAGGAAAACGAGCCCTCTACATAACACTTTCCATGATTTGATTGTATGGTGTTATTCAAGAAGTTTAAATTGTGGATTATTACAATGTCATTCATTAAGTTAAGAGTGCATTGTGTTAGTGAGGCTTTTGCATATAACTGCATTCCACTTTATGGGTAGCATGCTTTACACACCGAGCCATATTGCAGTGAAATGTTTTCACTCTTGCTGTGCATCCAATAAATAGTATTGAAGTGATACTAGAGCTCGTGAACCTTTTAATTAAGAGTCGGCTTGAAACCACAGATTCGTTATGATAATCAATCACACGTTCTGTTGCCAGATGGCAATGTATGCTTGTACCACGTAATAATAATGCCATAATACATGTTATATTGCAAAGCATGTATGCAGGACACGTGTGTTTCTGCTTCTGCTTGTCACGCAAACAGCCATGGTTAGATTCTCGCTCAGGCCGGAAAATATTTATTATTTATTTTATTTGCATCTATCTCGATTTTTAGTCATCGACAAGTTGATGATTTTTAGCCGACAGCCAACGGCGCAGACACCGCAGCTGCCACTACCACTACCACCGCCACCATCACCTACACCACCACCACTGACGCCGGAATTTCGGTGAACGGCCCTTTATCGCTGTTACGCTCAAATGTGCTTTGTCCACCGCGTGAACCAGCACAAAGGGATAGCCGATTTCAGCGTTTATTAGTTGCCGATGATTACCCAATCATTAAATGAAGGTATCTGAAGTACTTACAAATCGTGGCTAGCCTATGGCGTAGCGCTGTGACGTACAGTAATGCAAAAAATGCAGTTGTTTAACCTTGCGAATCATAATAAAATTACAGACGAAACTATGTCTCGCTGCACAATCATGCGGCTTCTTTCAACCTGGTAGCTTCCCCTCTGCATCACACTGTTTCAACCAGCTTATGAGACAAAGTCGCAAAATGGTCAGGCATTTTTCATTCAAATATGTTCGTTGAGTTCCTTGCAGAATAATTGCTAGCTACAAAGAAACTAGGTATGCTTTGACTGTCGCACATGCCGCTCAAAACTAAATCATATAAGCACGAATATTTTCTCACCAGCATGGTTTTTTGCATCATAACCTCCCTGCTAGCTCTCTTTTATATTCCTTCCTTCATCCCAACATCCACGCCATCAGCAGATGAAGACCATTCTTTGACGAAAAGCGTCGTGTCGGAAGGCTTTGGACGCCACCTGCAAGGAGCAGCGAAATTGAAAAGACGACACAGCGGGAATTTATGGCATCTTTTTCACGCAGAGATATTGAGAAACGGTGAGTGCGCTGTTTGCGACTGGTTCTCGCCTCGTTGCTCCAGCCTTACTTTTAACGACAGACTGAACGCATTTGTATGTGCACCCGTCACAGGCTTGTGCTCTTACTCCTGGATTCGGCTTTGCCTTGCTCCCCACAAATTTCCGCATGGTGATCCTGTGCAAGATCCTGAGGCAGTCGTGCCTCTGTAGGCGTGGCTTCCTCTACCACCTACTCGACAGCGAACGTTGCCTAAGCTCTTTGCTTAATATTTGTCAACGTGTTTAAAAAATGCGCGAGGGGGGGGGGGGGGCTTACTAAAGCACGCATTCGTCGATGCGAAACGTTTCTCCTCGGGTGTGACTATTCATCCGGCAAAAAAATTCAACACGTGGTCACAGATACTTATTTCGACCGCGGCGACCCCTGGTGCGTAGGGCGTTTACACTGCTGCGCACTACTTGCCACGACCATCGAGATCAACGTAGCGCCTTTGACCAGCGCTTGCACTGTGGAAGACATCGGCTGTGTCACGCGTTCGACGTCAGTAAGCCAGCTACCCGTCTTTTTAGCTCACTGTACCCCGGCACACTCAGAGTAGCAACTGGTGACGTAAGCAGGCAGGAGATCCTAAATGGAGGAGGGGAACGTAAGGGTAGAGTTACCGTGTATGCTCCCTATGGTTACTGCATATGCTACCTAAAGGTAGCATATACAGTCATCATCATCATCATCAGCAGCAGCAGCAGCAGCAGCAGCCTGACTACATCCACTGCAGGACAAAGGCCTCTCCCATGTGCCGCCAGTTAACCCAGTCCTGTGCTTGCTGCTGCCAATTTATACCCGCAAACGTCTTAATCTCATCTGCCCACCTAACCTTCTGTCTCCCCCTAACCCGCTTGCCTTTTCTGGGAATCCAGTTAGTTACCCTTAACGACCAGCGGTTATCCTGGCTACGCGCTACATGCCCGGCCCATGTCCATTTCCTCTTCTTTATTTCAACTATGATATCCTTAACCCCCGTTTGTCCCCTAATCCACTCTGCTCTCTTCTTGTCTCTTAAGGTTACACCTACCATTTTTCTTTCCATTTCTCGCTGCGTCGTCCTCAATTTAAGCTGAACCCTCTTTGTAAGTCTCCAGGTTTCTGCTCCGTAGCTAAGTACCGGCAAGATACAACTGTTATATACCTTCCTCTTGAGGGAAAGTGGCAATCTACCTGTCATATTTTGAGAGTGCTTGCCAAATGTTCTCCACCCCAGTCTTATCTTCTAGTTACTTCAATCTTGCGGTTGAAGAATATACAGTATCTCTACATAAAGGCTGAGGCACGACACCTGGTGAGCATCGAGACATGGGCACCCTGTATACGCAAGCAATCTTCTGGCTGTGAGGCACGTGGGGCGAACGCTGTGTAAGCAAATAGGGCGCAACGAGGAAGAAGACCGTGAGGAAGCTTGTGACGAGGAGGATGTCATATAGGTGCTGCTCTATAGCTCAACAGACGTGGCTTGTGAAGGAAATGTACAAACGCGTTGGTTACATCTAATGCAGCCTGTCATTGATCTCTTCGGGCTATCCTTTGCCTTGAGAAGAGCGTGCACGAACTCACGAATATCAACGAATATCAACGGTACATTGATTGATATGTGGGGTTTATGAGAGAAGCCGTATTGAGGGCTCCGGAAATTTCGACCACATGGGGTTTCTTTAACGTGCTCCCAAATCTGAGCCCACGGATCTACATCATTTTCGCCTCCATCGAAAATGCAGCAGCCGCAGCCGGGATTTGATCCCGCGACCTGAAGGTCAGCAGCCGAGTACCTTAGCCACTTGACTACCGCGGTGGGGCCAAGTGCAGAAGACTAGACATTCCTGAATCTCGAGCTGAGAGCTGATCACCCCGCACTCCCACTGGGGTGGGATCAGTTCGTTATTACCGTTATCTTTTTTTTTCTTGCTTGCAGCTTCACTAGATTCCTACGATTCGGCATATATCCGTGTTCGAATCTCAAAACAAAGAAGGCATTGGGGAGGAGCGTGTTTTGCTACCCTCAAATAACTACTGCTGTAATATCATGCTCAAATTAGCGATGCTTACGTACATGGCCTATCGAAGTCGAGGACCGTGCACAACGCATTCTCTAGGTCCACCTTCCTTTAGCCAAAGTCAAAAGTTGGCGCGGTGTAAAAGTGGAAACAACATGCCAATTCTTAAAGGAAAAAGCTAGGCGTAAATTAGTACACAAAGAAACGCATTATTCTAACAGATACTGAAGGGAGAAACAAATTGTACTTGATCGTTGGTTCCCATTGATGCAACCCTCACCCCGAAAATGGCGAAAACTCTACGCACAACCTGATCTCCATCTCACGAGCAGTTTAGTACTTGAAACAGGTAAATAACATTTGCGACAAGGAAGAAATTGCGCAGCTGCGCACAGGTGAACAAAAGAAGTTTTCCTCCCCCCACACACGCTTGCGAGGCGTGCTTGACAAGCGTGAGTGCTGATGAGCAGGGCGGCTCAGTGTTGCGTATTAGATGGAAAGGCACACGGTACCCGACTAGTGGTGCCCTTTTCTTTTAATTACCAGCAGATCTAGGGGGTTTCGTACGCGATTTACAATATTTTTGTAAATCTCGGTTTTCTCCATATTTACGATTGCTTCATACGCGCGACAAAACAACTTCGCTATTTTATCAGCACAAGTGCAAGCTATGTCGTCCTTTTTGCATCTACACGTTTAAGCTTGAACAATATAAAAACATCACGTTCGTTCAAACATGCTCACCATGAAAATACTATATGTAGCGAAATACCGCTCTAATGGCAATTAGTAAAGTTGTTTTACTGCAAGAGATATGCCGCAGACCTCCGATTACGTGACCTTGGTAACGTGTTTTGCGTACTTTTGCAGTTTTGCAGTTTTGTGTACTTAAGCCATCTTGTGACACGAACTTTATGGAGACATTCATTATTAGCCCAATAAAAGTATCAAGATGCATTTCCTACGTTGAGGAATTACAGCAATGAAATGAAAGTGGCCTGCCACTCCTGGAGTGGGAAATAATAGGCTAAGTTTTTTTTTTCACTCTAAGGAATTAAAGGAAACGGTATTGCGGCAAGTTGTAATTTCCCGGAATGAAATTGAAATGAAATGAAGGCGCCCATTCCGCAAAACTGGTAGAGGTCTATGTGCTGTACAATGTCATCAAACGTTAAAGAACACCAGATGGTAGTAATTTCCGGAGCCTTCCACTACACAGCATCCCTCAATCGTATCATGGTTTTAGCCTTTAAAGCACCAAATATTATTACTATTAATATCAGCTGGTACCCATTACTAATATGCACGAAAAATTTTGCGCAGTCATACGCCACACGTGTGTTGCACAATATTTATTATTTCCATGTTTCACGCACCAAGACCCTTAGCAATGCTCAGATATCGAAGCCTACGCTTCGATATCTGAGAAGCTTCGCGATTGTCTTAGACCTTTCTATGAAGATCAGGACGCGAATAGTCAAGTTTGCTGAAGAGCTTACGCGAGTACTAGTAATAATCTACAAATGTTCGATGCAGCATGCATAAATGCCGACGCACCTGACCGAGGATCAGATTACCGATGGTCGACGCCTTGTTCGCCGCTATCGGTACTCAGCGTCAACAGTTCGTTTCTTGACTTTTTAATTTTTTTCTGCGCAAAAGTTTGACCTAATAAACATCAAGGTATTCTCATGTCTTCCTGCAGCCTTTCTCTTCTTCGCCGTCCTCGATAATATTCGCTGTTACTGCTGCTGTTTAAAAATTAGTCCTCTTCCAATGTTAATCTTTGAATGAAATTCGCAAACAGGCCAGACCGGCAAGCTATATTTACGTTGTCGTAATGAAGTAAAGACTTTTTTTTTGTAAAATGAAACACAATACAGCACATTCAACGTCAAGATATATATATTTTTTTTTGCGTTCACAACATCACCGCATCATGAAAGAGCCCAAGATGTGCTCTGTATTTTGCTTTGTTCGTTGGTTGATAGCCGTGGGCGACGATGCCTACAGTTCTATTTTCTGCTATTATATCAGACGGCTGCAAGGATTTCAGCCTTTTGCACCTTGTTTCCAGCAATTTTCCCCTTTCATCTTACTCGTTTCAGAGTGCGCTACTCCTCTAAGGCTGCGATAGCAGACGTCATCTGTCTCGAAGCGCTATATAATTACGGCCGGGCGATGCAGCTAAACTGTGAAGGCTCGCAAATTATAGCTATTTGTCCTCATCAGTTTTTTTTATCTTTCTTCTCGCTTATCAATATGATGACTTGTCCCTCGAGGCGATACTCGTAGCATTACTCCGTTTGCAGGAAACTTTCGCTGTGAAAAAAAAAAACAATACTGCAGCGCGCAGCTTTGAATGGCACCCAGAATCCGTCTTTCAGATACCGCGAAACACGAACTTATGTATCTCTCTTTGATCTGATACAAAATGTTTCGCGATATTGTAGGGGTCTACGCACCGAATAAAGAGTAGCTAGAAAGTCGGTCAGCGGCCAAGCAGAGTGAGGGCGAGCAACAACAACACCTACTTTTTTTCGTTTTGTGCTGCCACCCGTGTTTGTCACCATGAATGTTTGTCACCATGTTCATGTTTGTCACCAAGAAGGGGACATCTTGGCACCCTATGGCTCAGCTAGTGCTCGTGGATCTAAGTGAGACTTCAATCGGTGGACCTGAAGAGTTATTCTAAAACAAATGTTCAATGATTTCTAGTAGTAGGTACTCTTCTACAGGATAGTCATAAGCTGTCTATGTTTCAAGACTCGCGTTTACCACATCGACGGCACCGTTGATTGTTATACGTGGCTGACTAGGCTCAGTAACGTGGTTGATTGTTGACATTTGGCCTATCGAACCTAGTAACGAGTGCCATACATAGGCATTAAATTCGTGGAAAGGCCGGGAGCAGAGGACAGTACGGTAAGCCAACTCACTCTTAACATTCGATTATTGTCACGAGTCGTTGAGTTCTTCCTGTGTGTTGTGTTTAGTTGCGCCCCCACAACGGTTTCTATGTGAAAGGGAAACAGCAATTACATAGGGTGCGTTAATTTAGGGAGCTCGTGCACATCCTATCCTGCTGAGTGCACTCTTCGAAACTTAGCGATTCACAAATCGACCTCAGGTGCGTGATTACGGAGAGCGCACTACGCGCTCAAACTCTGAGACGGCACACGTTAGCCCGTGCCTGCTATGGCTTCCAGAAAAATGACGTGTTTTCGACTCTGTCCACTGATGCAAGTACGTTCTGCTAACACGCCCGTTTCTACCGCCGCGTGTCTATGCGTGTTCTCAGTATACTATCGCAAACTTTGCACCTTGGCGCTGTTTGTGGTTGCGTGAACCGAACATGAAGATTATTGCTTGACAGGCGCACAGGTACGTGACCTGTCTTCGAATGGTCCAGTGATGTCACATTGCAATGCTATGTGAACGTACTTAAGCAGGCTCTTGAGTTATTCTGAGACGGCTATAGCTAACTCTGAGAGCAGCGAGAAGAGCATGCATTGCATGCGTTGCCGCTGCTGCCTTCGTTGTCGCGCGCCAAGTTGTACAAGCGCGCCATCGTTGAGTAGTAACTGCAGGTGTTCATTTACCGGTGACGCTACTACGTGAAATGTGATGGGTGGTAGCGGATGCAGAAGCAACATAACGTTCGCCGTGTGACGTGTTCGCACCCACGAAGGCAGTCAATGGAAGTCGCTGTTAAGCCACCGTGTAAGAGTTAAGCGAAGCTCCGAAGGTGTCGCACTCGAATGCAACAGAGCATTCTTCATTGCAGCTCAGAGAACACTAGATTAACGCGCCCATTGTCTATTTTTTTTCAGGGTCTAAGGTGCGAGCAGCGATTACGCGTCACCTACCGATCTCCAGTTTAGGTAAAAGATTTCGCGAAAAATGGAATTGTACAAGAACAGTGACTCCACATGAGGTTCATGATGGATGTGAATACGAAGCATCTGTTTAGTTTGAAGTAATGTCAAATATAACATATGAAGTGTCACGAATAATTTTAAAAAAGGCTTCGCAACTTGCAATGATGTCATGCTAGGCTAGCGAAGACCCGCGCTGATTGGCACTTGACTCGTCCTGGCTTGACTACAGGCAGACTTGCTTTCATCATCTGATTCACAAAGTGTTCATGGGATCACATTGCAAATTACGGGTATCGGCTAGGTATCGATGAGGTGTGTTTGGAAATCGCTTGGCAATCACAACGCCGAACAGTTTAATCAAGTTAATTAACATAATGAACTTATCATACTCGAGACTTGCTCTTGATTAGCTTGTATTCTAAATCAACCTATAGCTTTACATGATAATCGCCCTAATCCAGCTGACATATCGGTCATAGTTAGGTTTAGCATTACACATCTTGTCGAGGTCAGCATGACGAGTTACACCAGAACCTCAACTCCACTTAACTAAGCCTAAATAGTAGGTTTTCAGTTATTTAGCTCCGTCATGTGTAGCTAGTTAGGTCTTACCATGCCTAACTAGGCAGAGTTAGCCTAAACTAGGAATAACTTGGGTTAACTAGATGCAGCTATGATGAGCGCAGAAAATCGCAGGCACTATATTTCAGCTTACCACTTCTGGTCGTAATACCCATGCTGCTCTTAGTATCGTTACGCAACTGTAAGCAATCGATTATAATAAACGTATACGACTGTTCAACATGCATGCATCTGTGTATAATATTTGTACATAAGTTTAGCTTCACTTCGTAACTTTTCGCTCAACAACAACAACAACAACAACGACAACAACTGTCTGTCTGTCTGTCTGTCTGTACATTTGTCCGTTTGTCCACCGTTACCGCGAACCGGGTACTCTAAACAGCACCGGACGATACTCCGAACGGACGACCCCATCCGTAGCACCCGCCAATGTTGCTCAAGGATCAGCGTTCATACGTGTGCGATTGTCAATTAAAAAGGAATAATTGCGCATATCTAAGGCACCATAACAACTCGTATATATTCTGCATGTTCATCTTTTACTAGAAAAGGCATACATAAGTTATTCTAAGGACCGTAGCGCTTATCACGCTGCGCTGACCCTGCAACGCTTGCACGAAGAAGCGAGTGTTTTCAACGCTTTGCTAAGACGACACTGTGGTGGCACCTACTCGTCGCCTTGCGTTCTACACCTTATCTCCTCTGAGACGGGCGTGCGTGCCTGTCTCAGGGCCACGCGCTTTGTTTTCCAAATAAAACTGCCAGATGGCGCTCATGTCTCACGTGTGACGTGATTTGATGCGCTCGTTCGAAGCTTAGCGATTTACAATCTACTTCAGGTGCGTCATTACGAAGCCCACACTACGCACTCAAACTCTGAGACGGCACATGTTAGCTCGTGCCTGATATGACTTCAGGAAAAATAACGTGTTTTCGACTCGCTCCGCTGATGCAAGCACGTTCTCCTAACACACCAGTTTTTCCGCTCCGCTGCATGCTCGCTCCGCTGCACGCTCGAGGCACTCTAACGAGTGCCTCCGGAGTACCATTCACCAATTTTCTTGCGCAGAACATCAAATATACGTTTTGTTCACTCTCTCCACACGCAAGACTATCGTCTTTCGACGAAATTTGCAGATTACATGCAGATACGGGGCCGTTTTTTTTTTCTTTAAGAGAGGTTTCCACAAGTGCTAACATGCAGTTTATGGGGACTGTACAACCACCAAGCATTGTAGTTCAGTTCAAGAAGTTCAACGTACAGTAATAAATGATGATTACTGTGCATCTGTCGGAGTGGTACCAAACAAAAAAAAGGAACTTGTTCCACTCTGTATATTCAGGACCAGCATTTCATACCTCACAGACGCTGCCATCGCATAGCGTGCAAACAACCTGGCCGAGTACGTGGAACTTCAGGTATAGATGAATGACCTATCATGAAAAAATTAATTTTTCTGGACACTGAGTTTCTGTCCTGGTGATCAAGCTTAAGCATGGCACGATTTTCAGGCTGAAACCTTAGATACCATGTCGAAGGCGAAAATTGACCGGCGGCGTCAACAAGACGTCACAGATCGTCTAAATTTGTGGCGTCTAATTTTTTGGTCAAAGAGGGGCCGATCACGAAGGTAATGCAAAGGAACAATAGGCGCATAATTATCTCGGAGATGGACTGCATGATTATTGCATTTACTTTAAAGAAAAAAATAAAGAAGAAGAACACGGCTTTGGCCTCCGCGTAATCTTAGTCAAATGCACAAGGGACTACGTCAGTTTTACTTGTTTATTAAGACGAAATGCTCATACAAGAGAAATGTGAGCATGGCACGTAGCAACAAGATAGCTGGGTGTGCTAGTTATCATCTCTTTATTAAGTGTAAGCTTGATCGCAAATAAATGACACGAATCCAGGAGCTCTGGTGGTGTCTGCTTTCGTTTCAGGCCCCGTGTCCTTCATGTTGTACGTAGTAGTCGTCGGCATCAATACGAATAGCATTTAAAATCGGATGACGACGTGGGAGAGCCCGAGACAAGCCGTGCGATATGTGAAAATGCGATGCCATCATGACGTCACAGAACGCTGTAATTTGTGACGCCACGGTAACATGTTATGACGTAGTCACCTGCACTATACAATAATGTCGGAAGTATTACGTCCCGAAACACGATAATTTTGTGGGAAGCACCGTAGTGTGGGGCTTCGACAATTTCGGCCATATCGTGCTCTTTTAGCTCGCACTGACAACCCACACTACACGGGCCTCGAGGATTTTCACCTCCATTCGAAATGCGAGCGCCGTGGCCGGGATCAATATCGCGACCTTTGGGTCATCATCCGAGCAACATAAGCACTGCTCCACCACGGCCGGCAATCGCATGACGTCCTCGCTTGATAAATCACTCCGCCTCCTCACGTGACGTGCAAAAAAAAAGGTTTCAGCACGGGAGGAGTGTCAATACACAACGAAAAGAAAATGAAGATGGTTGTCACTTTTCGAGTCGTCTGAAGAGAATGTCAAGGGGTCTCTGCGGGCTTCTGTAAAACAGCTCTTCATTTTCATGTGCGCGTTACATGAAACGCGTAGGCCTAACTGTCCATCGGACTTACTCTATGTGTCACAAAAGTTACGAAAGCCTTGAAATAGAGAAAGTCGGCGATTCTGTAGGCAAATACAGTCGCTTCTAAGTCATTTCTAGGCCTTAGGCAGGTGATACAGGATCATTCTAGGTCACTTCTCGGTTATGGCTAGGTTTCATCTAGGCGATGCTAGCCTGTTCCTACTTTGCGCAAAGAGGCCTTCCACCGCTTCGGGGTCTTCTCGTAGGCGTTGTTGCCTTTCCCGTTCCCAACTATTCTCTCGTTGTATATACGTACCAGAGTTCTTAGGCTCACCGACGTTGCTTCGCAGCCATTTCATGGGCTAGCCGTTGCCTCCTTCATTTTTTGTTGACCATGCAGTGGTGAGTATTGAGACTCTGCAGCACACGGCTGTTTATGGCGATCATAGTTTATTGATAATGGGTAAACAAGTAACGACTTGCAAAACAGCTTCGCTATTAAAAAAGAAGGTATATCTATTCTTGGCTGAGTTTGCATTAGGCCGGTGCCACACCGTGAAGACCACGCGTCAATCAAATATTCGCGCCAAAACAATTTTCAAGTCCTTCCTATTGATTTATATGTGGAGTTTAACAAAACCACCATATGATTATGAGACACGCCGTGGTGGAGGGCTCCAGAAATTTCGACCACCAAGGGTTCTTTAAGGTGCACCCAAATCTGAGCACACGGGCCTACAGCATTTCCACCTCTATCGGAAATGCAGCCGCCGCAGCCGGAACTCGATCCCGCGACCTACGTGCCAGCAGCCGAGTACCTTAGCACTAGACCACCACGGCGGGGCATAGACAGCCTGCGACGAACTTTCTCTTCTGAAAGAGAGAGAAACTTAATGAATAAAAGGTCGTGAGCTTGCTTAGTGGCACGCTCTCATGCGCAAACGCACACACGTCCTTCCTAAGCTTTATGGTTATGAAGGGAAAAAAAAAGACGGGGTTGCTGGACGCCGCGATGCCCCTTTAGTGTTAAATTCGTCGACGCACGGAGCACATTAACTGCGCCCTTCATCCCGAGAATGAGGTTGCCACGTCTTTTATTGGTGCCTTTTCTGGCTCAATGGTCTTTTGTTAGTGCTTCTACTGTCTTCACTGAAAGGAACGCGGTGAGAAGCTCAGAGTTTAATTAACGCTTTTCGATTATTAATCACGCCTTTTATAAGCATTGACATCAAGCGACGATCCTCTGTTAATGCAAGTCATTACGACCCAGTTGGGAGAATTTTCGCAGTATATTTTCTGGCTGACTGAAGGTTTAGGTTATCTCGTTAATACTATTCTATTCGGTGAGCCCCTCGCCTATTTGCAGCGCTGCAAACCGGAAGACAGACCGGGAACACAGCCCGCGCTTGCTGCAAATGCATCAGCACCGGCAGACGCGCAAACGACATGGGCACATCTTAATATTATGGTATGCTGCGAAGCCTGGCACAGAGCAAAAACGAGCAGCGCGAAGTCTTACTTTGACCGAAGTGAGCTGTAGCTCTGGCCAAAGCATGACCGGCATAAGTTTGATATAGCTGACATGATGGATCATTCTTTCAGAGAGAACTCTATGAGGGTCGTTTGCTTTGACTCGTTCGCTGGATTTTGTGGCGACCGGTTGTGTCCTCACGATCTGCGACGTCAGCGTAACTCTGGCCGACTGGGCTGGCCCTACGCCATCTTCTGACGCCGATCTTCGACGACAGCGTAGCTCGGGCCTACTGGACTTGCTCTACGCTATCTCCTGGCTCCGACAAGAGCTCTCGCCAGTGGTGCCCCGTCATCGGACTCCTGTAACCGTGTCCATCTTTCCTGTCTTCTCCTTACTTCTGTCGTTCGCTGTCTCTGCGCCTCACTCTCTCCTTCCCCTCTCTCAGTCTCTTTACCTTTTAATCCTATCATTTTAATCCCTTCTCTACCCCCATCCCTCGTGAGCTACTGTTGAGGTGTCTTCCCCCTGAGAGACAGTTACAGGGCTCACCTTTCTCTTCTTTTCATTTGAAATTCCTCCCCCCCCCTGCCCCCATTTTCGAGCAAATGATGAAACAGTGCAATGAGAACAAGGACAGCAGAAAAACGAATGCCACCGGATGAGCGCCAACTGAAAGAATCTGCCCTTTACACTTTTCAAACGTAATTCACAGTCAGTGAGTGCTTACACCAACAAAATAGCAATAAACTTTCTTTCAGAGCGTTTATCGCTGTTTTGGTGGTGTAAGAGCAGCGAACACTCACAATTCCTTTTCTTCTATTGTCAGA
Source organism: Rhipicephalus microplus (assembly GCF_043290135.1). Lineage (NCBI taxonomy): Eukaryota > Metazoa > Arthropoda > Arachnida > Ixodida > Ixodidae > Rhipicephalus > Rhipicephalus microplus. The sequence goes on from NW_027464654.1 coordinate 775,758, forward strand.
AGAGAGATAAAAAGAGAGATAAATTTATTGACTGGAAGGTCGTGAGTTTGCTGAGTGGAACGCACTCATGCGCACACGCACAAACACAAACACACACACTGACACGCGCGTCTACAAGCGTGCGCTGGCACGCGGACGCACGCGTGGAGAATAGCGCTGCAAAAGGGCCAAGTGTAATGAGAAGTGAAAGCTCAGCACCTCCGGGAACGTGCGAGGTCATTCGTAAAGATAGTGGACGACGGGACGGGGTTTGTTTTGACAGCGCGGTTCGACTGCAAAGAGAAGTGCAAAGCGGCGCGCAAAGACATTACAGAAAAAAGAGAGAGAAAACTCCTTATCAAAAACCCAGAATGGTTAGCTAGCGTGTATTCGTTTACTTGCTATTCCAAAGAGGAAGGAATGGAGAGCGAAGATGCCTCGAAAACAAGACATCGCAACGTGCTTAACCATCTCCTTGATCCTCGGCTTCGCTTTGTGGGTTCTACTGCCAATGTTTGCTTGTCTTTTGAACCGTCAGTGCTGCAAACGACGCGCTCAGTTGTTGATTCATAGATGCAAGGAGTGACCGAATATGTGAACCTCCGTTTGGGAAAGCAATATCCGGCTCGAGGAGAGACAGGGGGATACTGAAAAAAAAAGGTCACGTGAAATGCATTTCTCGCTATATATCTGCGATTTCACAAGATTGTTCGTCGTTTGAAGAGCTCATCAAGACGACGCTGTGCCATGTTCGCTTCTAACTTGATGGGAAGTTATGCCCACAAATAAACAGGACACAATAAGGAACATAGACAGACAGACGAAGTGCTTAGTCTGACTATCTGTGCTCCTTCTTGTATCCAGTTTTTTGTGGCTATCGCTCCCTGCCTAAGTGATTCACCAACAATCCAAAGGTGAAACCCCCCTGAAGTTGTTTATATAACATCGTGCTGTATTCGCTGGCACACCAAAATATTATCGCTTCAACAGAATCTGCAGAAAGGAAAGCCCCAAATAGAAAAGACGTGTTTGATGACAGGATGACATGTCACCGAAACTTTTTGTCGAGTTCCGTCTGCATTAAGGTTACCTGCTGTTTTCGAACGCAAACGGCTTCGGGTTTTCGTGCTTTTTTGAGCGGACCTATGTTGGCCAGAGGGTATACTGTCAGTTTGATTCCCGGTAATATTCCAGGAGATAACGCAACATCATCGTCTAGCCGAGTTAATCTATGCCCTAGCACACATAACTCTAAAGAAGAGGCAGGAAGTAAATTGGAGGCAGCTACAAAAAATACCTTCTCAACCCCCTTTACACCCCTCAGTTTATTCCATCTCTTCTGAACTCTGCCAAAATGATGACGCAAATCTTTACCATATTGTCTAGGGCAGTCCTAAATTCCAGGAACTTCAATCCTAAGTTTGCGCATATCTCTACCCTTCAGCAGTGGGAGATGCCGCTGTTGAACTCCAACCCGGAAACGCAAGTGTGTTCGGTCACGGAGAGGGCACAGACCACCGCCTGAGACCAAGGTCTCCTGGCCGCCTGAAAAACAGAGGAGCCTCGAACACTCAACACCAGCTACATGTACAAGGCGCCTAATAATTGCTTCTCCATCTCCTTCTACACTATTTTGCTCTCTGCGATATATGACTGTTGCTGCAGCTGTACATAAAAAAAAAGATTGGACAGATCTCACGTACTTAGCAATCGACGTTACGCGAAGCATACGGATGGAAGTTGACTGAGTTGTAATCATTTATTCAACGAAACGTTACGAAGTGGCGCTAAAGATACGTACAAATGCACGCACAGACATACGTTAAATAGCCGCATATGTTTTATATAACCAGTTCTTTACAGTTACATAACAATACCCACAGAAACATCAGTATTACCAAGGCTGGTGCTCGCGAGGATGGTAGCCATGGACACTGTTACATAAATCAACTTAAGCGAATGGCGCTTGACTACAGTATACATTAACCCAATGTGACGGCTGCATCATAGGAGTACATATGCAATGTGTATAAAATTAGCTAGCCAGCCCTGCAACCACAATTGATGTTCCACGGACATTAGGGTCTATTTGAAAGTAGTTCGGAGACATAAAGTGGCTGTGTGGCAGAATACTTTATTGCACGTAAAATGATGGGGTTCGATTCCTGTTGGGCAACTCACATTTATTTTTTGAATTTGACACGTCAACACGGCCGATGGCAGCTTTTTCTTAACGCTGACGCATTGAAACTGCCCAGGTCTGCTCTCGCCGTTCCTGTGTGGATAAGAACTGCTTATCAGCTGTGCCACATACCCGTCCGTGGGTATGTGCCACACGTCTGGCGTAAAGGGTTTGACCACGTGCGTGAAGGGATTGTGACGTTATTCAGGTCATCACCAGGGAGCTATATTTCATCAAACCATCTCACTCTCCCGCACTATATGTATACTTAAGGGCTCGTTTTTCCGTGTTTTTGACACAATGTTAATGAAACCTAACAGAGAATGATGCCAAGGAAAATATAGGGAAAGTTATTATTATATATATATACATATATATATATATATATATATATATATATATATATATATATATATATATATATATATATTGTGAGGAACCGGTTCGCTTGTCGCGCTCACAATATATATATATATATATATATATATTGTAACGGGGTTTATTTGCAGCGCAGAACGCAGAAAGCGAAGCAGTCAGCAGCGTCCGGCCAAGCGCAGCAAGCACGAGCTTATGCTGATGGCGATGCCCCTGATGCGCCGAGAAATGAGTGCGCTGAAGCTCCTCTTCTTCACTACAATCGCCCTCCGCACAAAAAGACGCCATCCGGGCGGATTAGGGAGAAGAAACGACTAATGGGTCGTAATATGGCTTGAGACGAGAGACGTGGACAGTGTCGCGGCCGCGGTAGCGTAGGTCTGTGGATGGGATGATGGGCTCCACGATATAGTTGACGAGTGACGTTTGCTCTACAACGCGGTATGGCCCGATGTATTTGGGAAGAAGTTTTGCGGAGCGGCCAGGCGCGGTAGCAGGTGCCCGAAGCCATACTAATGAACCAGGTGGAAAGTTTTGAGCCGAACGGTCCCTAGTCTGGCGGGATTGCTGCTGCCACTGGTCCTCGGTAGAAAAAGAGCGGGCAAGCTGGCGGCATTCTTCAGCATGTCGGGCAGCTTCGGACAGAGTTGTACTTTCGGACTCATAAGGTTTATATGGAAGAATAGTGTCTACTGTATTTGAAGGTTCTCGTCCGTACAAAAGAAAGTATGGCGAAAACCCAGTAGTAGCTTGTACGGCAGTATTATACGCGTAGGTGACGAACGGGAGAACTTGGTCCCAATTTGAATGATCAGAGGCGACGTACATCGACAGCATACTTCCAAGAGTACGGTTGAAGCGCTCCGTCATGCCATTTGTTTGAGGGTGGTACGCTGTACTTGTGCGGTGCACGATTCGGCATTCGTTGAGTAATGCCTTCAAGGCGTCAGAAAGGAAGGCACGGCCTCTGTCACTTAAGAGCTCGCGAGGGGCCCCATGACGCAGAATGAAACGTTGCAACAGAAACGTTCCAACGTCACGGGCTGTGGCAGTCGGCAGCGCGGCTGTTTCGGCATAACGTGTCAGATGGTCTATCGCAACAATAATCCAGTGATTACCAGCTAGAGTTGATGGTAGTGGTCCGTAAATGTCAATGCCGACGCGATCAAAAGGTCGACTAGGAAAAGGAAGAGGTTGCGACGGGTAGACTTGCCCGGGAAGTAACTTTTGTCGTTGGCACTGAGCAGACGAGCGAATGAACTTTCGCACGTAGTTATACATGCCACGCCAATAATATCTTAGTCGAAGCCTAGCGTATGTCTTGAAGAGGCCTGCGTGGGCGCACTGTGGGTCCGCGTGAAAAGCTTCGCAGATGGCAGCTCGAAGATGGCGGGGTATCACAAGGAGACACTTGCGACCGTCAGAAAGGTAGTTGCGTCGATAAAGAAGATCATCCCTTAGGCAAAAGTTGCTAGCCTGGCGGCGGAGAGCGCGAGACGGCGAAGGAGTGAAAGGATCAGAAAGAATGCTTATGAGGCCACTGATCCAGGGATCCTTTCGTTGTTCCACCGTCATGTTGCGCAAGGCGGATGACGCAAGTGCAGGCTCGAGAGAAGAGAGGCAAACACCTTCATCCGATATGGGTGAGCGAGAAAGGGCGTCGGCGTCCGTGTGCTTACGACCAGATCTGTAAATAACGCGGATGTCGTATTCCTGAAGTTTGAGCGCCCAGCGAGCAAGTCGTCCGGAAGGGTCTTTAAGTGTGGATAGCCAACAAAGGGCGTGGTGGTCAGTGACGACGTCGAATGCGTGACCATACAGGTAGGGGCGAAATTTTCCAAGGGCCCAAATAATAGCTAAACACTCTTTCTCGGTCACGGAGTAGTTAGCCTCGGCTTTCGTCAAAGTACGGCTTGCGTAGGCGACGACATATTCATCAAACCCTGCCTTTCGTTGCGCGAGCACAGCGCCAAGTCCAACACCGCTGGCATCAGTATGAACCTCCGTGGGAGCGGCAGGATCGTAGTGGCGGAGGATGGGTGGTGAAGTCAGCAGGTGGCGTAATTTGGTGAATGCATCGTCGCATGCTGGTGACCAGGTGGAAAGGTCCTTGTCGCCGCTAAGAAGGTCCGTAAGGGGCGCACATATGGAAGCAAAATTTCTAATAAAGCGTCGGAAGTATGCCGACAAGCCGACAAAACTTCTAAGTTCCTTCAAGTTTTTTGGCTTCGGAAAATCGGCGACTGCTCGAAGCTTGGCGGGGTCGGGAAGTATGCCGTCCCGCGATACGACGTGGCCAAGAATGGTGAGCTGCCGAGCACCAAAACGACACTTCTTGAGGTTGAGTTGAAGGCCGGCGTCGGTGAGACGTGTGAGGACGTGCTCGAGACGATTTAAATGGGTGTCGAAATCGGTGGAAAAGACAACTACGTCATCGAGGTAGCATAAACATGTGTTCCACTTGAGGCCTCGTAAAATAGCGTCCATCATTCTTTCAAAAGTGGCTGGAGCGTTACAAAGGCCGAAAGGCATAACGGTAAACTCGTATAACCCATCAGGTGTGACAAATGCTGTTTTCGGTCGGTCAGATGCTTCCATAAGAACTTGCCAGTATCCAGACCGTAAATCCAGCGAAGAGAAATATTCTGCTCCCTGCAAACAGTCAAGGGCGTCGTCTATTCGAGGTAATGGGTAAACGTCCTTGCGGGTGATCTTGTTTAAACGTCGATAATCCACACAGAACCGAATGGAGCCGTCCTTCTTCTTAACAAGAACGACCGGTGACGCCCAGGGACTGTTAGAAGGCTGTACAATACCCCGCTGGAGCATGTCAGCAACCTGGTCGTCAATAACACGGCGCTCCGACGCTGAGACTCGGTAGGGGCGCTGCCGTAGAGGCGTATGGCTTCCTGTGTCAATCTTGTGAGATATGTTCGATGTGCGACTGAGGCCAGAAGCGTGGCTGTCAAAAGAAGTACGAAACTTTTGCAGCAAGTTCACTAACTGGCTTCGTTCTGACGAAGACGTTGTGACATCGACGGAGCGGTGGAAAGCGTCAAGGAGTGACTGGTCAACAACAGAGTCAGAAATGAGTGCGCTGAGGTCCGTAGAAAGTAAACTAGATGGAGCGTCAAAAATGTGACGGGCGTCGATCGGATGCACGTGACCGAGACATTCACCATAGAATAAAGGTAAAGGCCCTTCTAGCGTATTGTACACGAGCGTCTTCGTGACGCCATGGTGGAGAGTAAGGAGAGCAATGGGCAGTGGAGAACATTTCCGTTGAATGAACAGGGCAGAGGGCGTAAATACAACATCACCGTCGGAAATAGCGTCACACGACACAGTCACCAGCAGAGAAGAGCGCGGTGGTACGGTGGTGTCGTCCGAAACAAACAGTTTATAACACGGCAGGGAGGCTTCGACAGCGTCAACATCAGGAAGTGCAGATAGCTCAAGTTCAGCGCGACAGCAGTCAATGACGGCATTATTATTCGCAAGGAAGTCCCAGCCGAGTATCATGTCATGGGAACACGAGGGCAGCACTACGAATTCGACAATATACACAATCCCTTCGATGACGACTCGTGTGGTGCAGGCTGCGAGAGGTGTTACACTTTCTGCGTTAGCCGTTCTAAGAGAGAGGCCGGATAATGGCGTCAGAACTTTGCGGAGTTTGCGGCACAGGTTCATGGACAGGACGGATAGAGCGGCTCCGGTGTCAACAAGCGCCATGACGACGATACCATCGACTGACACTTCAATGACGTTAGCTGGACAGGGGCGAGGACTTGTGCATGGTGACGGGGACGCAGTTCGTGCCTCGGGAACTGCAGCCGTTAGTTTTCCTGGTCGGTGGGTCCGGAACGGCGACGCGTAGGGGAAAGCGAACGTCGACGTGGAGATGGGGAGCGGCGGGTCGGGCCGTGTGGACGATCAGAAGGAAAGGAAGAGGAAGGAGGGCTTGAAGGCGTAGACGAAAACTGAGGGTCGAAAGAGGGCATTCGTCGAATGTTCTGGGCAGCCTGGCGACGACGACAATAACGTGCCACGTGGCCAACACCACCACAAGAAAAACATATTGGACGGTTGTCGTAGGTCCGCCATTGGTCGGAGTAGACTCCGACTTGCGGCTGGGGGGCAGAAAACTGCGGCCGAGGTGGTATCGGCATAGGCGGCGGTGAATAGGTCGGCGGTGAATAGGTCAGCGGTGAATAGGTCGGCGGCGAAAAGGGCGGCGGCGAATACATAGGCGCTGACTGGAACGCAGGCTGTCGAGGTCGAGCAACGGCTTCGGCGTACGTGAGAGGTGCGGCGACTGGGGGAGGTTCACGGGCGGGAGGAAGAACTTGTGCGACCTGGTCTTGCATGAAGTCGCGGAGTGTAGACAGCGATCTGCGTGGTTGATGGGGTACACAGGACATCAAAGAGAGCTGACGAGCGACCTCAGCGCGGATGAACTCTTGGATCTTGGAGAGAAGAGGGCCATGGTCTTCTCCTAAGCCAAGGGTGGAAAGGCTGGACGAAGAGTCGTCGAGCACCGAGGGACGTCGGGTGGAAAGACGTTGCCTGCGCAACTCGTCAAAACTCTAGCATAACTCGGTCAGTTCTAGGACAGTGCGAGGACTCTTTGAAAGCAACATTTGGAAAGCGTCGTCCTCAATGCCCTTCATGATATGCTTGATCTTAAGCTCTTCGGACATTGACTCGTTCACTCGCTTGCAAAGGTCCAGAACGTCCTCAATATAGCTTGTGAAATTCTCACCAAGCTGCTGGGACCGAGTATGTAAGCGTTGTTCCGCACGGCGTTTGCGTACCTCAGGCCGCCCGAAAACTTGTGTGAGGCTCGTTTTGAAGGCTGACCATGTAGGGAGTTCCGCTTCGTGGTTTATAAACCACAGCTTGGCCACGTCCGACAGGTAGAAAGAGACGTAGGCCAACTTGGCGGTGTCATCCCATTTGTTGTGAGTACTCACTCGCTCGTACATTGAAATCCAGTCGTCAACGTCCTTGTCTTCTGTGCCTGAGAAGACAGGGGGATCTCGCAGACGCAGAGAACCGGCGCAGAGAACAGTAGGCGGTGCCGGTGGAGGAGTTGGAGCGGCGCTTGCGTCGGTAGGCATAATGGATGGTAAAGTGCGATTCCGAAGCTCCAGGGTGACCGAAACCCAGCAGAATCCACCACTTGTAACGGGGTTTATTTGCAGCGCAGAACGCAGAAAGCGAAGCAGTCAGCAGCGTCCGGCCAAGCGCAGCAAGCACGAGCTTATGCTGATGGCGATGCCCCTGATGCGCCGAGAAATGAGTGCGCTGAAGCACCTCTTCTTCACTACAATCTATATATATATATATTGCCACCATTGATGAACGAGCCACTGTGGCTCATACGCGTTTTTGGGCGCGAAGAAGAAGAGAACATCTTCGTTGCTCTGGTTCAAGTGAACTCCTGGCTGCAGGTCTTGTTTTGTTCGTGACATTACTGGTGGAGACGCTGGGTAGGTGTACTTCGGCTGTGTCGGCCATCGTGCAGACAGCTACATCTCCCAGAGCAAGAATCAGCCGCCGCTTGCGTGGGTTACCCCCTGAATTTGGTCCCTTGCCATCGACACCCAGAAAGACGGCAACTGCGATGACAAGCCAGGTGGTCCAAACCAGTGATTGCCATGATTCTCTTCTCGCCCATGTTTTTCACGTGCCACAGACACCAAAGCCGTTCCATGGAGGCATCTTCGAGGATGTTGATGACTGGCTAGACCACTTTGATCGGGTTGCCAGTATAAACGAATGGGACAATGTTCGCAAGCTGCGCCGAGTTTACTTCTACTTGGAGGATTCTGCGAAGACGTGGTACGAGAACCACGAGGGCTCCTTTGCAACATGGCAAGAGTTTAGCCGACAGCTCCGTGACGCCTATCGCAACACCGAAAGGAAGGAGAGGGCCGAACAAGCCATATCCAGCAGAAGCCAACGGCCAAACGAACGTGTTTCAATGTTTGTCGAGGACATGCTTCGACTCTTCAAGCGCGCGGACCCTGCCATGCCTGAGGAAAAGAAGGTGCGCCATTTGATGCGCGGAGTAAAAGAACAGCTTTTCGCTGGTCTCGTGCGCAATCCACCGACGACAGTCGCCCAGTTCATCAGTGAGGCAGCTACGATGGAACGTACGCTGCAGCAGCGGTCGTCACAATACGAACGCCAGATCCCGGCCACCACATGCTCTATCGGCTCTGACAGCGAGAGACAGACCCTCGCAGACTTCATTCGAAGTATCGTCCGGGACGAATTGCGACAGCTGCAGGCAGTGGGATCCCATCCACCTGTGTCAGCCCTCGCGGATGTAATCAGACAAGAAGTACGGCAGGCCGTCACACCCCTAGCCCCAATCGTACCGCCGATTCACGAGGCCCCAGTCCTGACATACGCAGCGGCATTGCGATCGCCTGCGCCACCGCCTACAGATACTGCTATGCGGCCAAGGTACCAGGCAATGCAGCCATTTCACGACACTGCTTCAAGCCCACCCACCTATCCGCCGTCTATCTCAAGACAAAGTGGTAGCAAGGCAAGCACGTGGCGCACCTCGGGTAACCGTCCGCTCTGCTATCACTGTGGCGAAGAGGGTCACGTATACCGGAACTGTCAACACCGGCAACTAGGTCTCCGCGGCTTCCACCCTGATGCTCGATGCCCGCGCTACGGTGAGCGCCCCCGCGAAATTGAAGCCTATCTCACGGGCCAACGTACTCCTTCGACTATTCGGCACCACCAGTCGAAATCACCATCGCCTCGCCGGTCTACGTCACCCAGTTTGCCCTCATCGTCTTCCGCTCCTTTCAGGAGCCGGTCACCAAGTCCCCGCAGGGGAAACTAGGAACGGTGACTTCTGGGGGTGAAGTCACGGCCCGGCGAACTGTAAAAGACCCTCCTTCGACGCAACGACCAGACGAGGGCGATTCCGGTTTTGCAGTGTTCTCCGACAGCAAAAAGATTGTTTCTGCCGAGATTGCCGTCTTCGTCGACAATCATGCTGTTAACGCCCTCGTCGACACCGGTGCCGACTATTCCGTAATGAGCGCCACACTGGCATCTGAACTGAGGAAGGTTACCACGCCATGGCAAGGACCTCAGTTGCGCACGGCAGGTGGCCATCTGGTGACGCCTACTGGTATGTGCACGGCATGCATTCGAATACGTACGTCAACATTTGCGGGCTCTTTCCTCGTATTGCGCGTGTGTTCTCGGCCAGTCATTCTAGGAATGGACTTCCTTCGTGAATACGGTGCCGTCATCGACCTCCGTGAATTACTTGTGTCGTTCGAGGATCCTTTTTGCGCTGCAACTGACAGTACGCAATTCCGGAAAAGAGCGCTCCGTGTTACCGACGATTCTCTGACTCTCCCACCTCGAAGCAGCCTCTTTGTCAAAGTAGAATTTGGACAGGACTTGTCTGACACGGTAATTGCAGAGGCCAATTCGTCTCTCCTTATTTCACAACAAATCTGTGTTGCCCGAGGAGTCATTCAGCCTAGCAATAGGCGTGCTTACCTGCTGGTCACGAACTTCAGCGACGAATATCGCCACCTAACGAGACACACTGCCCTTGCATGTTGTGAAGAACTTGCCGATGCCGATGGTCCGTCTACGTTAGCTTCATTTGCATCGAATGGCCACCCTGACGAGGCCTTCGTGAGCATTCTCGACGTAAACGAGAGACTACCTTCGGCTCAACGAGAAAGCCTTTTGCGTATACTCGGCTCATTTCAAGACTGCTTTGCCACTACGTCAAGGTTAAACAGACACCACTTGCTCAACATCGTATCATCACGGAACCCACTGAGAGACCCATCCGACAACATGCCTATAGGGTGTCGCAAAAAGACCAAGATGCTATACGTGACCAAGTCCACCAGATGCTTCAGGACGACGTCATTCAGCCATCGACCAGTCCCTGGGCTTCGCCAGTTGTGCTAGTAAAGAAGAAGGATGGTACGTTGCGTTTTTGCGTTGATTACCGTAAACTGAACAAGGTCACCAAAAAGGACGTTTATCCTCTACCCCGAATAGATGACTCGTTGGACCGTATACGCAACGCTAAATATTTTTCTTCCATGGATTTGCGCAGCGGCTACTGGCAAATTGCAGTGGACGAGCGCGACCGCGAAAAGACGGCGTTTATTACTCCCGACGGTCTGTACGAGTTTAAAGTGTTGCCTTTCGGTCTATGCTCAGCGCCAGCTACTTTTCAAAGAATGATGGATACGGTTCTCACGGGGCTCAAATGGCAATCATGTCTTGTTTACCTTGATGACGTCGTGGTCTTTGCAGACACGTTTGAACAACACGTCCAACGCCTTCATGCAGTTCTTCAGGCAACTAGAACAGCGGGGTTGTCTCTCGAACCCGAAAAATGTGATTTTGGATATGAAGAACTGAAGTTCCTTGGTCACGTTGTGAGCCATGCTGGCATCCGCCCAGATCCCGAGAAAACCCACGCCGTTGCCACCTTTCCCGTGCCCACAAATAAGCGCGACCTACGCCGATTTCTGGGGCTCTGTGCGTATTACAGGCGCTTTGTCAAAAACTTCTCGAAGATTGCTGAACCCCTCAACAAGCTTACAAAAGACGGTGTCTCGTTTGTTTGGGGTCCCAATCAGTGCCATGCGTTCGACACCCTCCGAAACCTCCTCCAGACTCCACCTGTACTAGGTCAATTTGACGAAAGCGCTGACACGGAATTACACACTGATGCCAGGAACGTTGGACTAGGAGCGGTATTAGTTCAGTGGCAAAATGGCGTAGAGCGCGTGATCGCTTATGCGAGCAGAGCGTTATCCCCAGCGGAGAAAACTATTCTGCAACCGAAAAGGAATGCCTCGCTGTTGTCTGGGCCATAACAAAGTTCCGCCCATACTTGTATGGCCGCCCACTCAGGGTAGTTAGCGACCACCATTCCCTTTGTTGGCTCGCGAATCCCAAAGATCCCTCAGGTCGTTTAGCACGATGGAGCTTTCGTCTACAAGATTACCATCGTCCACAAATCTGGGCGGAAACACACCGACGCCGACTGTCTCTCACGTGCACCGGTCGAAAATGCCAACACTGACCTTGAAGACGACGGCACTTTTCTTTCTGCCGTATCAGCAACCAGCTTAGCTGAGCAACAGCGTCACGACTCGGAGCTCATCCCGCTCATTGACTACCTAGAAGGACGCAATTCCCACCTTCCTCGAAGCTTTGCGCGCTCACTATCTTCCTTTTGTTTTCGGGATAGAGTGCTTTATAAAAAGAACTTTCATCCTACACAACCTATGTATCTGCTTGTTTTGCCAACTACGCTTCGTGGTGACATTTTACGTGCGTGTCATGATGAGCCATAATCCGGACACCTCGGCTATACGCGCACGCTGCAACGGATTCAACGCTCCTACTACTGGCCACGTCTCGCGAAGACGGTGAAGCACTACGTTCGCACATGTCGCGACTGTCAGCGACGTAAGATTCCACCTTTACGACAAGCGGGACTACTGCACCCAATTGGCCCACCAAAGGCGCCCTTTCATCCGATTGGCATGGACTTGCTGGGGTCGTTCCCCACGTCTTCGTCTGGAAACCGATGGATTGTCGTCGCTACAGACTACTTAACACGCTACTGTGAAACCAAAGCACTTCCAAAAGCCACCGCAGCAGATGTCGCCCAATTTTTTGTTAACAGCATCGTCTTACTTCACGGTGCTCCAGCTGTCGTCATAACTGATCGTGGCACAGCTTTCACCGCAGAGATGCTGCAGGAAGTCTTGCGATTAAGTGGCACGGAACATCGTAAAACAACGGCTTACCACCCGCAAACAAATGGGCTGACTGAACCACTCAATAAGACAATTGCAGACATGCTGTCAATGTATGTGGACATCGTTCACAAAAACTGGGACACCATACTCCCCTACGTAACTTTTGCGTATAACACTGCTGTTCAAGAAAGTACCGGTTTCACACCTTTTCGCTTAGTCCACGGTCGCGACGTCACGACGATGCTCGACGTCATGCTCCTGCCCGACAACTTAGGAATATACCGCACCGATGCCGCCAAATGCGCGCAGTGCGCGGAAGAGGCCCCTCAACTTGCTCGTCACTGTATTCAACGTCATCAAACCGCCGACGCGCGCCGCTACAATCTTCGCCATCGTGAAGTTACTTTTAAGCCAGGTGATGAAGTCTGGGTGTGGACCCCTATCCGACAGCGTGGACGTTCAGAAAAGCTTCTTCGCCACTACTTCGGCCCTTACAAGGTTGTGCGACGTCTCAGCGACGTCACTTACGAGGTTCTCCCACAAGGCAATTCGAGACGTTCCCGTTTCACCCCGCAAACTGAAGTCATTCACGCTTCACGTCTCAAACCATACTTTTCGCGCTGTGAATCGCCAATGAGTGACTGACTTTATTGGTAACTTCGCGTCTTTCTTTTTGTTTCGTGTTTTCCTTACATTTTTCCTATTTTTCTTGTTTCTCATTTAACTTTTGTCCCCACAACCAACTACGTTATTCCGCCTAACGCCATTCATTTTCCTCGCATGCTAATTTTTATCTAATTTTCTTTTCTTTTTTTGCCTTCATGTACAGCATCGAGACGATGCTTCTTGGGAGAGGGGGTAATGCCACCATTGTTGAACGAGCCAATGTGGCTCATACGCGTTTTTGGGCGCGAAGAAGAAGAGAACATCTTCGTTGCTCTGGTTCAAGTGAACTCCTGGCTGCAGGTCTTGTTTTGTTTGTGACAATATATATATATATATATATATACATATATATATATATATATATATATATATATATATATATATATATATATATATATATATATATATATATATATATATTGTGAGGAGGTTTATGAGTCGTTTAAGACAGCGACGAGACAGCGTGAACAACCGTCCAGCGATCGGCACAGCAACGAACCGAAGCACGAGGCGAGAGAGCCGGGCGTTGGCGATGCTGCTCGCTGCAGGCACATCTTCTTCTTCACAATCGCCCCCGCTGAAAAAGGAGCCATCCTGGCGACTTAAGAAGTTTCAGGCAGAGGCTCATGGTACGGTTTCAGTCGGGAAACATGGACGATGTCACGTGAACGCCGGCGCATGTCGTCCGATCGGGAAACTGGTTCAATTAGAAAATTAACCGGAGATGTTTTCTCCAAAACGGTGTAAGGCCCCTCGTATTGGGGGACAAGTTTCGAGGAGAGTCCCGGTGTTTGGTGTGGGATGGCAAGCCACACAAGAGACCCTGGGGCATAGATGGGATCCGGAAGAGAGGTGCTACGGGTTTCTTTCTGGCGTTGTTGCTCTTCCGAGGTGAACGCACGGGCGAGCTGGCGGCACTCTTCGGCTTGTCTAGCAGCATCGGAGATAGGTGGACACTCGGAAGCATCAGGACGGTAAGGAAGTAGGGTATCAATTGTATGGGAAGGCTCGCGTCCGTAAAGAAGAAAGAAAGGTGAGAATACCGTGGTAGTTTGTATTGCGGTGTTATACGCGAACGTGACGTATGGGAGAACACGGTCCCAGTTGCTATGATCAGATGCCACGTACATTGAGAGCATATCACCTAGCGTGCGGTTGAACCGTTCCGTTAGTCCGTTAGTCTGCGGGTGGTATGCCGTTGTTTTCCGATGAATGACGTGGCATTCCGAAAGCAGAGTTTCGACGACCTCGGAAAGGAAAGCGTGGCCTCTGTCACTAAGGAGCTCCCGAGGTGCACCATGTCGAAGAATAAAGCGTTGCAAAATGAAAGAGGCGACATCCTGAGCTGTAGCGCTCGGCAAAGCGGCTGTTTCGGCGTAGCGTGTCAGGTGGTCAACCGCCACTATAATCCACCGATTACCATCTGGTGTCAATGGAAGGGGACCGTAGAGGTCAACGCCGACGCGATCAAATGGCTTGGCAGGGCATGGAAGTGGCTGCAATGCGCCAGTCGCACGTGGCAGTGTTGATTTACGTCGCTGGCAGTCAGGACAGCACTGCACAAATTTACGTACAAAATTGTACATGCCGCGCCAGTAGTAGCGATGGCGAAGGCGTTCATATGTTTTGAACACTCCGGCGTGGCCACATTGCGGATCGTCGTGAAGGGAGGCACATACTTGCGATCGTAAAGTGCGTGGAATGACCAGCAACCACCGGCGGCCATCGGGAGCGTAGTTGCGTCGATGAAGAAGTTGATCGCGGATGGCGAAATGGAAAGCTTGACGTCGGAGGGATCGAGATACTGGAAGGTTGGGCGTGTCAGATAAATATTCGATAAGAGAGGCGATCCACGGGTCACGACGTTGTTCGGTGGCAATCGAGTCGAGATTTAGTGATGACAAGGTCTGGCGGCAAGTGTTTCCGCACGTCTGGTCTGGTGGTAAAGGTGAGCGGGACAGAGCATCAGCGTCAGAGTGCTTGCGTCCGCAGCGATATACGACGCGAATGTCGTACTCCTGGATGCGGAGTGCGCATCGCGCAAGGCGGCCAGAAGGGTCTTTCAACGTGGAGAGCCAGCAAAGCGCGTGGTGATCAGTTACTAGATCAAACGGGCGGCCGTATAAGTACGGCCGGAACTTTCCAAGCGCCCACACCAGAGCCAAACACTCTTTTTCTGTCACGCTGTAATTAGTTTCGGCTTTCGTCAGAGTGCGGCTAGCGTAGGCTACAACGTATTCTGAATAGCCGGGCTTTCGTTGAGCGAGGACCGCGCCTAGCCCGACGCCGCTGGCGTCGGTGTGCACTTCGGTAGGAGCCGTCGGGTCGAAGTGGCGAAGAATAGGTGGGGAAGTGAGCAGACGGCGCAGAGTAGTGAAGGCAACGTCACATGCAGGGGACCAGGAGGTGAGGTTCACGTCACCGCGAAGAAGCTGGGTTAACGGTGACATGATAGATGCAAAATTGCGAACAAAGCGCCGGAAATAAGAGCATAGGCCTACAAAACTGCGAAGTTCTTTCATGGTCGTCGGCTTGGGAAATTCTGCGACTGCTCGAAGTTTTGCTGGGTCTGGTGATGCGCCGTGCTTGGACACGTTGTGGCCTAGGATGACGAGCTCGCGTGCAGCGAAGCGGCATTTTTTCAGGTTAAGCTGGAGACCAGCGTTGGTCAGGCAACTCAAAACGTGCCTGAGGCGAAGGAGGTGCGTAGGAAAGTCATGGGAGAAAACCACGACATCGTCGAGGTAACAGAGGCACATATTCCATTTGAGGCCACGTAGCGTATTATCCATAAGACGTTCAAACGTGGCAGGCGCGTTACAAAGCCCAAAGGGCATGACGTTAAATTCATATAGTCCGTCTGGTGTAATAAATGCCGTTTTTTGGCGATCGGCTTCTGCCATTGGGACCTGCCAGTAGCCAGACCGCAAATCTAGTGACGAGAAAAATTCCGCTCCGTGAAGGGTGTCAATGGCGTCATCAATGCGCGGCAAAGGATAGATGTCCTTGCGGGTTATCTTATTCAAACGACGATAGTCCACGCAAAATCGAATAGATCCGTCTTTCTTACGCACCAGGACGACGGGAGACGCCCAGGGACTGTGAGATGGTCGAATGACGTCTCTACGAAGCATATCTTCGACTTGATCGTTGATGACGCGGCGCTCTTCAGCGGAGACACGGTATGGTCTTTGACGCAGTGGCTGGTGTAGGCCCGTGTCAACATGATGTTTGACTTGTGATGTGCGGCCCAGTTGAGGTTGCGACACATCGAACGAACTCTTGAACTCATGCAGAAGATCCAGCAGGTCGGCATGTTCGGTGGGAGTGAGAGTGTCGGCGATGGCGCTGGAAAACGTATCATTGGATGACTCCCCGAGTGCCGACAGTGCTTTTGGGTGGTCGCAGTAGTCGTCCGGGACATCAAACAAATATAAAGGGTCGAGATCCTGCACGCGGCCGAGACATTCCCCCGCAAGCAATGTGACAGGTGTGGAAAGCGGATTGCTTACGAACATGTTGCTTCTTCCGGCGGCAAGGTCAATTGTGGCGAAAGGCAGCGGCAAAGCTTGACAACATTTGAAGATATCGGAAGGCATAAAAAGAACTGTAGCGTCAGTGTAGGCGTTGCATGAAACGGGAACAAGGGCGCAATTTTCAGGCGGAATATCGGTATCTTCATGAACGAGCAACTTCGGCGGCTGATGAGGAGCGTCCAGTAATGGGACATCACACAAGGGTGAAAACTCAACTTCGGCGCGTGCGCAGTCTATGACGGCATTGTGGCGGGATAGGAAGTCCCACCCGAGGATGACGTCATGCGAACAGACAGGAAGAACAATAAACTCCACGATGTAAAGAATGCCTTCGATGGAGATTCTTGCAGTACAGGCTGCGAGAGGCGTTACCTGCTGTGCGCTTGCGGTGTAAAGCGACAGTCCGGAAAGCGGCGTCGTTACTTTGCGTAATAAACGGCAGAGATAAGCGGCAATAACAGAAACAGCGGCGCCAGTGTCCACAAGGGCGAAAGTACAATAACCTTCAACAGTTACTGCGACCGCGTTAGCAGGAGAGGAGCGAGGGCTTAGACAGTTCGAAAACGGCGCAGTTCTTGCCTCTTGAACTGCGTTGCTTAGTTTTCCTGGTCGGAGGGTCCGGGCCGGCGACGCATGGGGGAGGGCGATCGCCGACGAGGAGAGGGTGCGCGTTGCGGCTGGAAGTCAAGGTGGTCAGTAGGCGCATAGCGAGGTGGCGAGACGGGCCCGTATTGGACAAAGGGTTGGCTGCCGGGATGCGACGACCGGGCATAGTTGCCGAACGTCTGAGGTCGACGGCGGCAGTAGCGATCAACGTGTCCGGGAGTGAAGCAAGCGTAGCAAATTGGTCGGTTATCGGGCGTCCTCCAGGGATTGGCGACTGGTGCTGCCGCCCAAGGTGCAGTATAAGCAGCCGGGTGTGCGGACTGTGAGCGCGTGGTGTAGGGTGGTTGCGGGAGCCTACGTACAGCGTCTGCATATGTGAGTGGCGCGGCTACGGGCTGCATCTCTTGCGAAAAGGCGACAGGAGGAGCCACAGGCTGCGCTGCATACGTTAGGGGCGCGGCCACAGGCTGAACGGCTGGTGGATAGGCGACAGGAGCGCCTACCGGCTGTGCGCCACCCGGGCAGGGACCCCGGCTAGGTAGAGGTGGCTCGGGGTGCGCAAGAGGAACAGCTTGTGCAACCTCTTCCGATATAGCAGTGCGAAGCGGGGCAGGTAGACGGGTGGTGGTCTCGTGAGTAAAGGGCACTAGGGAAAGTTGGCGGGCGACTTCCTCACGGACGAAGGCTCGGACTTGCTGGAGCAATGGTGAATTGTCCGGCATGGAGTCGAAACTGGACAGCGACTCACC
The DNA here is from genome assembly GCF_043290135.1 of Rhipicephalus microplus. Classification (NCBI taxonomy): domain Eukaryota; kingdom Metazoa; phylum Arthropoda; class Arachnida; order Ixodida; family Ixodidae; genus Rhipicephalus; species Rhipicephalus microplus. Next base: position 793,639 of record NW_027464654.1, read on the forward strand.
ACCAGGCTTAGGCTGCCTAGTCAGAGTGCGTTGCTTTTTCAACTCGTCGTAGCTCTGACACAAGCTGACGACTTCAGAAACTGTGCTTAGATTCCTTGCCAAGAGCATTTGAAATGCGCCGTCGTCGATGCCCTTCATGATGTTTTTCACCTTGTCAGATTCGGGCATGGTGTCATTCACACGTCGACAAAGGTCGATGACGTCCTCAATATAGCTGGTAAAGGTCTCGCCAGTCTGCTGAGAACGCACGCGCAGGCGCTGTTCTGCCCTCTGCTTGCGGACAGCCGGCCGACCGAACACTTCAGCACATGACGTCTTGAAGACGCTCCATGTGGGGATGTTGTGTTTGTGGTTATTAAACCACAATTCGGTGACGCCAGTGAGATAAAATATCACGTGGCCCAGCTTGTCGGCTTCATCCCATTTATTGTTGGCGCTCACCAGTTCGTAGTGCTCGAGCCAGTCTTCGACGTCGGTCCCATCTGCACCGCTGAAGACCTTCGGCTCCCGTAGCGTAGGATGGCCAGGGCAGTTGAACTGGAGCGGAGGCGTCGATGTAGTGGCGTTGGCAGTCATGACAGGTGGTAGCGTGTGGCTTCGCAGCTCCAGGGTGTAGCGACGGGGATTAACAGCACCTTCCACCAAATGTGAGGAGGTTTATGAGTCGTTTAAGACAGCGACGAGACAGCGTGAACAACCGTCCAGCGATCGGCACAGCAACGAACCGAAGCACGAGGCGAGAGAGCCGGGCGTTGGCGATGCTGCTCGCTGCAGGCACATCTTCTTCTTCACAATATATATATATATATATATATATATATATATATATATATATATATATATATATATATATATATATATAATGTAAATGTATTGTAATGTAATTGCGAAGAAAGAAAAGTGGGTGAAGAGATAACTTGCCGTGGGCAGGATCCAAACCTGTGATGTATATATATATATATATATATATATATATATATATATATATATATATATATATATATATATATATATATATATATATATATATGTATAGACAGATAGATAGATAGATAGATAGATAGATAGATCTACTTATGGTATCCACATACCAGTATACATCTATTTATATATGTATACGTGCCTGCAGTACGCTTAGAAAATGATGCGTGTGTAGCCTTACTTTGTTTTAACAGCGCTAACGAGCCTTTTACTGTCCGGCGTAGGTCGGCAAAACTTGAGGACCTCACTCAGACTCACTCGTGGAATATTTCGCGCTTTGAATTCGCTTGGACTCACACTCACAAAAATGTTCTTCAACCGGACTCACCCAGACTCCGACTCACGGCTCGATCTGAGCTCGTTAGCCTGGAACTGTGTTGTTCAACCGTGGTGCCAATGCTCTATAGCACCAATGTCTCACTTAATCAGTGCTCTTCACGGTGCCTTTTGATATAGTACCTTCAAATAAAGGTTGTAAGTGCTCGTGAACCAGTAAGTTCATTTTCGTCAAAAAAGATTGCAACATACGATATATTCATCAAGAACTGCTTTCAAGAGTTGGCGGGGCGGGGGGTGTCAAGGCCTTTTCTTGCGGATCTCACGCCTCTCATTATTATTATAAAGATTGAAATGGTGTGTGAAAGACACTGCTTCGATATATGTGTAAGCATGCGTGAGTATACACACGTGAATCCAGGTAAGGCTGATGGTAATGCCGAGGATGAGTAGTTTCTGGACACTAAAGTTTACTTCTTGGACTGTGGTAAGCCCTTGAAGAGGCTCATGACAGAACTTTGATAGGGCTGGCCGAACGCAGACTAGAAGCCGTGACAGTTTCATGCACAAAAGCCGCTGACCCTGACCACCACGTCCCAAACGGAAACATACTATTGGTCACGAACATTCTCTGATTCCTCGGGGACGGCACCATCTTCCAGGAGCGGCGCATTGTGTTGTAGAACGACCATCGGTTGTCGAGAAACGGACCACCAAGGAGGCAAATTCCACTGATTTTGCGAAACGCCCTTCGTTGGGCGTTTTCCATCTCTTTGTTTCGTTTTCGGAGCACGGTATAAGATACAAACAATTGTTTATATCTTACACCGTAGTTCGGAGTCACGCGCAAGCAAATAGCAACAACAAAAAAAAAAAAACAAGGAATAGGTGTCACACTCAGGCCCTCACCACAGGGATATCAGCAACAAAGTTTTTCTTCAGCAGTCAATGCGGTTTCATCCGATGTCGTGAATATGGTGTCGTGACTCAAGACAGGTAGCATATATGCTCGCTTAGCTTGGTTGAATCAATGAAAGGAATTAGGAGGGCTCGTTCTTTTGTTTGAAACAATCTTAATGGAAACCACTGTATACCTTTACAAAATAAGGTGTCGGGGACGTTACTTGTAATGTTGTATAAACATTGCAGTCCTTGCGATATAGACGGGCAGAAAGTGAAATAGACGAGAAGACAACTTACTGCTGGCCGGGGCCGAACCAGAAAGCTTCTTGTTACGCGGCTGATATAACAAATATCAGTCGAATAATGTTATTGTTTCTTCAAAAGTCGTAAGCCCTAAGGGAAAGAAGACACTATTTCGGGATTTTCTTCCATCGCTATACTAAACAATTAAAAATTATAAAAAAATACCTTAACCACGCAAGCACTTTCAGGCGGACAGTTTGGGAACCCGTATCTCTGAAATATTGCGTCCGAGAGCTCACGAAGCATGCGGTTCTGGCCATGCTCACCAATTATCTCGACAACAGGGACCCATTCTTGTTCGCAAAGACGGGCTTCTCAAGAAAGCTCTCCTTAAGCGCCAGACCTTAGGCAACCTCAGCAGAACCAGTGGAGTCATCCTCGACCTAGAGTTAAAGAACGCTTTTGAGATTGGATCACATACAAAACTACTCAGCAGCCTTGAAAAGCTCCGCTTAGGAATGAAAGCATACAAATATGTTCTTCTTTGCCTAATTGACAGAACGGCACAAACGGTTGCCGGAGACCTCTTCTCGCAACGGACTATAGTGCAGCAACACCACGTGGGTTAGTAAATGTCCCCGATGCTGTTTATTTTGGCATTCATTGGATTACCAGGCAAACTACGAGAATCGGAGGGTTTTAATGCGCTCTATACGCTGATGATATCATCCAATGAGTAAAAGTGGCAACAGAAATTGTTTGTGCACGGCGCTGGAGTAGGTGCGGAAACCTACTTCAGAAACAAAAAAAATCAAAAGCTTTGCTCACACCGCTCGCACTGCGGCCACTGCCGTCGCTAACACCCGTAGCAAGGTAACGGTTTTAAAACAACGAAATTCCTAAAACAACGAAATGTTCTGAAACAACTAAAAAACGAAATTCCTGAAACAACGAAATTTTCTAAAACAGCGAAATTCAGGATGTAGGTCCGCTATAAAAGGGCCCTTCAAAACTCTTGAAGCGCCTATTTTATGGGCGGAGCTCCTTCATACCTAGCCTTGTCGATAACCGCTTTCTTCACGCTACACAAAACCAAAACCGAAACTGAACACCTGCGCAACGAAAAACGAAAATATTGTGCCAACTGATTGATATGTGGGGTTTAACAACCCAAAACAACCATGTGATTCCGAAAATTTCGACTACCTGGTGTTCTTCAACGTGCACCCAAATCTAAGCTCAGGGGCCCACAGAATTTTCGCCCCCATCGAAAATGCAGCCGCCGAAGCCGGAATTCAATCCCGCGACCTGTGGGTCAGCAGCCGAGTACCTTAGCCACTAGATTTGTGTCAAAAAGTAACTTTATGTCTGCATCGACCAGCATATTACAGTACATGATAACCTGTGCTGTCTATCCATCTGTCCGTCTGTCCGTTCGTTCGTCCTTCATAGACGGTGACTTCAGCGTAGACATTACGGACCTTATATGTAGCTTTGCCCACTGGTCATCATTCACTTCGTGGAGATGCGTAGCAATTTTTTTATTTGTGGTTCGCGTAGACTTATGGTTAGGGATTATTTTAGCATAGGTATAAGCATAAATATCAAATGATTTAGCATTTAATTCTTGCAATGATGCCACTACATCGCTGCTGATTTCATCAGTGCGTAAGAGCACTTGTCATGATTCGCGGTCGGAAATGAGAACTAAGCGAGAAAGCCTATGATTGGATAAATGTAATGTTGTAACATGTATGATAGGAGAAATGTAATGTATCACGACATCAAAACTGAGATTATTAATATGTATTGTATTCTTCGTGTTTTTCATCATACCCCGAATACAGACTAGTGAAACAAAAGTAATTTCTACAACGACAAAGCACGACAGAGGCGTTGGCAGAGATTTCCCCTCCTGCTGTTTTGCTCGCGCTGGTCGGATGTATACGCGAGAGGCTCTTTTCTTGTTTCCGCACGTTATCGAGTTGCCTCATCCCGAACACGTGCTGGTAGGCTGTCGATTGGTGATTAATCTGTGCAAGTAATCACCTTCGTTGAATTCACGTCACTCTGCCCTTGTAGTTTGTCGGGTGGCTGACCAAACGTGCTTCAACGCCCTTCCAGCTCCAGTAACTCCCTTCTCAGAACGAGAGAAATGAATGAGATGTAACGTCATTGTAAAGAACGGTGTAGTAAGCCTCCTTTCGAAGCAGTAGTGCCAACTCGAGTTAAGATAAGTATATTCTATTCACTCTAGTTTTGACAAGTCAGGTGTCAGGCGCCACGTTTTTCACTATGTAACAGACATCAACAATGCGTAGGAAAGAACGAGCAACATTGGTGTGCAAGCTTCCCTTACGCAAGAGCCTTCCCCTCACTTCATTGGGGTGTTCTGAAACGTCTCTGTGTGAGTGAAAGCTTTAAAATCAAGCTCAAGGTAGGCATCTTTTTCTTGTATTTCGAATTTTATATAGACCGAATAACGTCGAACTGCGTCCCGTTATCGCTGCATGCCGTTCTTGCCGCGCTAACCCGACCGTACTTAACAAAACTCACGAATAAAAAACGGGGCGTTGTATAGTGTTGAAAAGCCTCTCTAAGAAGTTCGCCTTAGTAAACATTTGGCGCGCACCAGTGCAGGATAGGTGGTCTCAGTTTTTTACGCCCGACAGTATAGCTATATATAGAGAGAACTTATTATTTAAACGCAGATAAGTTGGCTGGCATATGCAAATCGCTGGCTTGCTACTGTGCGTGGGGAAGAGGATTGGGTATTGAAAGTAGGGATAGAGAAAGAAAGAGAAAAAGAGACAAGGTGTTAAGATAGCAGGTAAGATAAAAAATAAAGAAAGGAAAGGCTGTATTTTTTACCATTGTATGGGCATGTACGTTCATAGTTCTTCCGTGGTTTCAAGCTACAGCTAGAGTTTGTTTGACTGACTGATACTGTCCAAGCACGTCAACAAAAACTTCATAGCATGCCTCGGTAGTGTGGGGCAAGCGAAACGTCCCAATACGCAGTCGAGCGATAGAGTTCTTTCGTTTATCAAATTCATGCAATGATCATTGAGTGCACACTCATCAGCATATTCTTAATTTCATGAGTTCTTTGTGCTTGAGTAGCGCACTGCAATCTTCAAGCTGCTTACCATTCTTCATGTGAACTTCTAGTTTGTTTCAATTGTCCTCATCGCTTCGCCCAAGCGGGGAAACTGACTTTTTTTCCATACATGACTTTTCTTCTACGATCGAGATATTTATTTCCTGGCAGAAGGAAAAATCAGGGTGTTATCCGGCAAATACGTACTACACGTAAAACAGATTTTAAAATGACTCGAAAATTGAAAAAATGAATTATGACGTCAAAACACACGGTAAATTTATAACGGTCGCGTTTAGAGACATAATCTAACGAGGATGATCACCACAGTTGAAAAGACCAAAGTGCATACGCATAGAGACAAATATTGCCAAACATTGCAGAGTTTCTCCAATATATGTAATTTAAAAGTGCATGCCCACGATGTTGGTTGTGAACCTGGTGTTTCGCGGAGTATCAAAAAAATATATATGCACCCTGTATGTCACTGTCCAGAAACACTGGCCCTGCTCGAGCTGCAGAATCAAATTCACCTCACGTGTGAGCACGTGAAAGCCATGGTCCAGACGCTACCTCCGAAGGGACAGGTTAATTAAGTAGGTATGATTAATAGAAGCAGAAGGTCAGTCATAGCTCTTTTCCACGGGCGTAGTTACGGCCAAACATGACCTGTTTCATAAGTAGTACGCGCAGGATACGTATGAATTCCTGGTGCGACTGCGTAAAGCAAAAAAAATGTTTATTGCAAATATGATAATGATTGCGAAAAGAGTATTTGTTGTACCGAGAAACAAAAAAAATGAGCAACTTGAAAGTTTTGTTTCTAAATATTCTGGAAAATATATATAACTAGTGATAAAAAAAGTTTAATTCAAATACGACCATGTCTAGGCTATTTAAATTCAAGTCAAATTTATTCAACATCAATCAGATGTTCTGTGAACGAACAAAAAGCCCGAAGAAGGCTTGACTAGGCCCGTGCGCAAAACCATAGCAATTAGCGGTGAAAATTACATACACATACGTGATAAAAAAGGGGTTTGCAAAATACACATTAACTAAGAAATAGTGCAAAACAAACAGGTACATAAAGGAAAAGGCATGAATACACACAGTACTAGGCTCAATTCATTATGATACAATTCAAAGAAAGAAAACCGTTTACTGTATTGAACTTAAAGATAAAACTTTACAGAACTGTATATATATGCTTCGAAGCTCCTTTAAAAACATAAAAGCTACGTTCGTACCACTTTTTGCGAGTTCATTTAACAATGTTGGTGACCTGAGCATTTGTCGACGTTCCGTACCCATGGATGGCGATTGTATACGACACAGCAGCCACTTTTTTTTTTTCAGTCTTGCCAACGCATTCAGACGGGCCTTTTACTCTTGTTTCCACATTACGTTGACGAAATAGTCTAAAGTTGTACGTGCATAGTTAGCTCAAAGCAACTATATTTTTTACAAAACCATACTTCGAGTGCGTTAGAAGGTTGTCAATGAAATCGGGCGTGTTATATATATTTCTTTCAATATAGCTTAAAAAGTTTGTAGGAAGAGAGATTAAAATGTAGTTTGCAAGATCTTCCTTTCTGAGTTTGTTTTCTTTCATTCTTTTCGATTTCTTACTTTATCCGCATGATAAGCTTTAATACCAACCGTCCTTCTTTCTCTTTTTATACCCTTCGTCTTCCGATGGAGGCGGAAATGTTGTAGGCCCGTGTGCTCAGATTTGGGTGCACGTTAAAGAACCCCAGGTGGTCAAAATTTCCGGAGCCCTCCACTACGGCGTCTCTCATAATCAAAATGGTGGTTTTGGGACGTTAAACCCCACAAATCAATCAATCAATACCCTTCGTCTTTTTCCCCACCTCTTGCTACCAGAGGCGTAAGCCCAGTATCCCCTTCCCCGCAGGAAGGGAAACACACCTGACCTGCTTTGCCCTCCCAAAATATTTTTTGCTATGGCATACATAGAAGAAAATGACAATTGAAAGGGGTTCCCCCCCCCCCCCCCCGAAATTGAGGAAGTGCCCTTCAACCTCCACCCCATCCCCCCGCAAAAAAAATATTCGGGCTGTGCTCCTGCTTGCTACACTACCAGGATGTGTTCTGCTTTGCTAGCGGGAAAAGTACTATTGTCTCATCTAATTTTTAAGGTCAGTTTGATGTGTAAAAATGTTGACTTGCTGAAGCAAAGCCATTGATCACATGCACCACATGATTTACGGGAACCCTCATATGACGCGGACATTCGCCATATAATCTTGGTGTTCGGTTTTTGCACGCTTTCGTGGTCCTATTTACATGAGAAGCATAGACTGCTGGGAGAGTTGGTAATTCATCTTAGCTGAGTTGCGCGAAAACATTGAAGTACAAAAGAAAAAAAAAACACCTGGACACAGTGCACACTAACTGAAACTTTATTGAGGAAAACAGACATATATACGCGGTAACGAGAACACGTGCAGTGAAATGAAAGATTAGATGAGCAGACAGATTGTAATAATGATGCGCTTCCAGAGAGACTACCTCAGCGGCAAGTAACATAACGGATGGTTTCGCGACACATGAATCGCCAGCTTAGTTGATGAAATACGCCTCTCCAATTTCCAGCGCTACCTTGTGCCTGAATCTAGCTTTAACTACCATATTAACAAACGAGGGTGCGCAGCCGCACTCTCTATAATGCAATGATAGGTTAGAGCACGATCAGAGAAGCTTTGTGATTCATAATCATATCATTGACACCCCACCGCGTCTGTCCAAAATAATACTTCCCACACGACAGCGGAATGCCGTACGCCACACCAATGGCGCATTTGACCTCTTTGGCCATGTGCTTGACCTGGCAAATACCCTTGCCATTCCTCTCACTCTCAATCCTCATCGCAAAAGCCACGCAAACTCTGTAGGTACGGGATGCTGGTCACCGGAAGTTTCCTCGAGCACCTACCAAGCACGGAGCATCTTGCCTGCGCTTTAACATCCTGCAGAAGCGTCTCAGCCAGCCTAGCCAAATGGTCCTCAGGAAACCTAGACAGCTTCAGCTTGTCAATTTGCTGCCCGAGGTTTTCCCCCATCCTGTGCGGGCAAGACTTCTTGAGCGCGGCTTTCAACGTCGCGGAATGAAATCCCTGCTTCGGCGGCTGCATTTTCGATAAAGGCAAAACTGCTATAGGCCCGTGCGCTCAGATTTGGGCATTTAAAAAAAAACCATGTGGTCGAAATTTCCCGAGTCCTTCATCCTTCATAATCATGTAGTGGCTTTGGGACGTTAAGCCCCACACAATAATCAATGGAATGAAATAAAGAAGCATTATTTCAGTCCTGCAGGGCGCGCTTAGCACGTAGCGGGTGTCTCCTACATTAATCAATCATCAAATCAATCTGGTGGCTGCTGTCAGTGTCCATGTATTGCTGTAATATGACCTTCAGTTTGCTGGCCACGATTTCGGCCAGATAAACAATTTCATAATGAACATAAAGTCTGCCTTCTCCGTGCACGTCACGATCACGTGACACAATAATCTCTATTTACTTCCTTCTTCTTTCTTTCCTTGTTTCTCTTTTTCTCTGTCTTGTAGTCTGTTTTTTTTTCTCTCTCTCTTGTTTGTTTGCTCTTTCTATTTCCTTCTTTTTGTATTTGTATCGTTGTATTCATATATATATCTGCCTTTCTTTAACTTCTTTTTTTATTTCTTTTTTTGTTTCTATTTCTTTCTGTCTCCATGCTCGTTCTCTGGCCCCTACCAGTTATTGCATGCCAGGCCAGACAAATACGGTTAGCGGTAGATCGTGCGCCAAGCGTGTGTGTCCGGGAGCGAAGCATAAAACGAAAAAAGTTATGATGGAAGCACGCTGTGCTTTGCTAGGTGCTAGGCAACTCCAGAGGTCATACAGTGACGAGGCCTTTTATGAAGATGACATTTGTTGAGCCGAATTCTGGGCGTGACAAGCTTGAAACTCTTGCGTTGTTTAAAAAAATTGAGAAAGTCAAAGAGATGGACATCGCAACATGTTTTTTCGAACTATTTAAGGTGTCTGAGCCGTTCCTGTTGAGGTCAAGTGCTATGAAAAGTTCAGCAGCGTATGGCGCTCTCTCCAAAGCAGGAGCATAGCCATGGGGTGCCACACCAAGCTCATGGCCACACTTCCCCCCGAACTTTTTTCGCCGTGGTATAGACAGCGAAAAATAACCATTTCAAAGGGGTGCCCTCATCGGCATCAGGAAAGTGACATCCCCCCCCCCGCACCCCCCAAACAAATTTCTGGCTATGCACCTGCTCTTTGTAACTTGGTGGTGCATTGCGTGCAACCAGGGACCACATTTCACGCGCGAAGACTCGAGAATGTGCGGTGCGAGAGCTTTCTGCACCTGAATTGTTGCAAAAGCAAGACTGCACAAACAGCGAGTTCTCTTGAACATTCCCTCATGCTCGATGCTGAAAACTATGGTCGACTCGATATGCAGCCTTCTGGCTACGCAGTGTCGCCAAGGTTAGGCGCAGTAACAACGAGCAACTGAAAGAACTACACGCGCCTTCTTCACACAAGAAATAAAAGAAGGTATACGAAGGTATACGAAGAAGGTATACGAAATAAGAAGATATACGATCTAATAAACGTACCAGATCCCCTATCTTCACCGATCTCAAGTCCAAATCTAAACGGAATGAATCAGCTATTTCGCGTGAAGATGCTAACAAGGGCGCGACATGCGCCTCTGCGGTGCGCTCAACACCATAGGTCACTTGAGGGTACTACAGTGGAACTGCCGTTCTATATTCTCAGCCTCAACCGACTTACATTACTTTTGCACTAATTTTAATCTTGATATTATAATTCTCCAAAAAACTTGGCTTACACCAGATAAAAATTTCCATCTTGCAGGTTTTCGTTCTTTTCGATTAGATCGCCCATCACGTGGTGGTGGTTTAATGATCCTTGTATCAAGTAAATTATGCCATAGGGCAAAAATTTCTTTCAGAATGTTAGACTTGGATTGTGAATTATTAGCATTAGACTTGTGTCTCCCCGGATACCACCCTTTTTCAATCGTAAATTGTTACTTCCCCTCCGGTGTGCAAACCACGCGTTATCTTGACAGCGTTTTGGTAGCATGTAGAAAGGAAATTGTACTCACAGGAGACTTTAATTCACACCATTTGTCGTGGGGTATAAGGACAGATTCTTGTGGTAGGCGACTGTGGGAATGGACTATTGATCACAACCTTTCCTGTCTGAATAAAGGTCATGTAACATTTGTCCAAGGTCAAACTAGCTCAGTATTGGATTTAACGTTTTGCTCCAATGCAATCAAAATTTTGTCATGGGCTGTTCTGGATTCGGCAACTAACAGTGACCATCTTCCTGTAGTTTTTGACATTACTTGTCCAACAATAACTTTAGATTAGCCAAAACGCACATACATCAACCATAGCAAATTTCAAGCCTGCCTCCGTTCTGCCATTTCCAAGCTTGAAAATGCCAGTACTAAGGAGATTGCATCTACGATTGGTTCAATGCTGGAGGGATCTAGAAAAAATTCTGAATTTTCTATTCCATCCAATAAACGATCCTCCTCTCGTTGGTGGAACTATGAGTGTACGCGTGATTATAGAAGACGAAAAGCCGCTTGGAAAAAACTTCTTAATCAGAGCCCAACAAACTGGAAAGACTATCAATTCCTTGCTGGCGTATTTAAGCGTACAGTGAACCGCGCGAAAGAAGAATACGAGAGTAGACATTTTGATTATCTTTCTAAATCAAAAGATAAGCGTGCTTTGTTCGCTTATCTTCGGACAAGAAAAGTACTACCAGCACCTTTAACGTTGCAGTCATGTGTCTTGACGCCAGTAGAAATGAACACCTCTCTAGAAGACATAGCGCAAGGTTTAGAACGCCGCTTCACTGCGAATTTTTCGGCTATTCAGTCCGTTCTGGTAAACTTGCATGAATTTCCAAAAGTTTCTTTAGCTGAATTGAATGAGACAGTATTATGCTTACCGAGGACGGCTCCCGGACCAGATGGGATTACGAACTCTATGTTGAAATGTTTACTCCAGGAATCGCCTAATCTTTTGCTAGAAATAGTGAATTATTCTTTAGGGAATGCATGGATACCTCCAGAATGGAAACTTGCCAAAATTGTATTGTTGCTAAAAAATGAAAATGGTGCATACACGTTGGATAACATAAGGCCGATCGCACTGACATCAAACTTAGTGAAATTAGTTGAGAGAATCATCAATATACGAGTTAATTAACTTATTAACATGAGGTCTATTCTAAGTCACTGTCAAATTGGGTTCAGGGCTGGTTGTTCAATTTGGGATGCCCACGTTGACTTAAAAAGTAGGCTTCAATTAGCTCGGCTACATAAAAAATATGCTGCTTTAGTAACCTTAGACATCGCTAAAGCATATGATACCGTGGAGCACTGTATTTTGATAGATCGATTAGAATACCTTGATTTTCCATCATACATAGTAGCGTGGGTTCACAATTTCCTCGCAGGCAGGAAATTTTATTGTTTTAAAGATGAGTTTTCATCATCTACTCATACCCAAACGAGGGGAGTACCGCAAGGCTCGGTGCTTTCACCGGTGCTATTTAATTTACTAATGAGCACCATCCCACGTAAACAGGATATAACAACTTATGTTTATGCAGACGATATCGCCTTTTTTGCAATGGCAGATAACATTCAGACCTTATATGAACGGCTGCAGACTTACCTTAATATATTGGAGAGCTGGCTCGATGGCAACAGCTTTTTACTTAATCCGAGTAATTGTGCCCTCCTTGTTTTCCCGCTGCAATACCCTGTGAACATCTCTCTGTCTTACCATCATGAGGATATACCACAGGTGGAATCTGTTAAATACCTTGGAGTAATTTATCACACATCGCTTAACCGGCAATCTCATATCGAATATATCGCCGGAAAAGGTGTGCGGGCCATCGGCATATTACGTAGGCTAAGCAACTACCGCACATGTATGAGAAGAGACACATTATTAATGATATATCGCATGTATGTTCGTCCCATTTCGGAATTTGGTTGTGTGCTTTTCTCTGGAGTTCCAGCTTACAAGTTGCGGCCTCTGATTCTTCTGGAAAGAGAAGCTTTGCGCTTATGCCTTGGCCTTCCCAGAACAGTCGCCAACAATGTGTTGTATCTCGAATCGAGGGTCACTCCACTTTCTTGTAGAATTCGCCTTCTGACTGTTCAGACATTCTTAAGAATTTATGAATCACCATTACGACATTCACATTACGCCGTATTACAACGAACGTTATTATTCCTACAGACGCATCGCAATACGACGAAAAGTCAGGGGTTGGTATTTTCAGCCCGATTTTAAATTGGATTTATTCCCTTCGACTACCCAATTTCATACCCGTTTTTGTGGCTGAATTTCTGGCAGTAGTGCTCGCCTTACGCAAGCTAGATACAGCAATTACATCAGCTGTCAGAATAACAGATTTCCTATCTCTCTGGCAGCACTTTCTGTTGGTGCTGATAATCACGTAACAAGGGCGTTCCGTGCACTAGTACCTGTGCATTTGAGAAAAGTGCGATTAGTTTGGGTGCCTGGACATAAAGGTTTGTTTCTGAATGAAATAGCCGATTCCTTAGCTAAGTCGTCAATCAGCGAACCAATTCTACCGCTCTGTCCATCATCCGCTTATGTGACTGCCGCTCGATTCCGCAGACGTACGCTTATGCAAGTCTTTAAAGGTTCAGCACTAACAAACTCCACAGAATATCGCCATTTATTATATCCCTGGCGAAGAGACTTTTGCCGCACTCGAAAACAAGAAGTAGCTATCACAAGGCCGCGTTGCCGGGTACCAAATCTAAATTTCTATAAACACAGGTCTGCTCAGGCACCTTCGCCACTGTGCGCATTCTGTGATGAACTGGAAACAATAGACCATTTCTTTTTGACCTGCAGGTGGTTTAACACATTACGAAAAACCCTATTAGAAATACCTTTGCATGGATGGCATTGGTATGGACTTATATCTGCCTGTCATTTTGTCTTTTGGAGCTTCTATTTCTGGTTTCTCTAATGGCACAGTATGCGCGGCTGTCCGGAACTATATTGATGAAACTAATAGGTTGACTAATTAACCAGTTTCATTATCTTAACATGTCCACATAATTATATACGTATAAAATGAGAAAATTGGTCTATTCTAAGAATAAATTTGTTTATGTAAATATTTGTATGCATTACATTAAGCACCACACTTGCCTATAGGCTATCGGTAATCTTTCTGTTATACCTCCATCATTCTAAATCTGAACAGTAAATTTTAAAGCCACTCGATTCTTCGCCAATCCCCCACAGTGGGTATGCGCCACTAACAATAGGAGAACAACAACAACAACAATAAAAGAAGGTACGGTTAGAAAAGCTGCATGTATCGTGCACCCAGGCACTGTTGGTGCACCGGTCGGTCATTTTACGTCAGGTATGTCACAACTCTATTCTCCCATTCCTGGAAGAGGAGAATAGAGAATGTATATATATATATATATATATATATATATATATATATATATATATATATATATATATATATATATATATATATATATATATATATATATATTGAGAGAGAGAAAGATAGGCAGTGTATTCTCACTTCTTTGCTTCACCTAAATCTAAGAAGGTGCCCCAAAAGACGTGCAGATGACGAGAGAGAGCTTTCTCTGCCACCCAAAGCAATATGTCACTCGAGGTCACTGTCCTGAGTGCCGACACCTTTCTGTCAAAGGCGACTGCGCGCGCAGAAAGGCAAGACTTCAAAGCAAGCACTACGCGTTTCGAAATCTCGCCATCCTTCTTTATTCAGAGTCCATTTCAGGCAGCATCGGGCTTTTTCCCCGGAGACCCCAAGCCTGTGGATGAGTATAGGCTTTTAGCCACGAGGGTCGGCCGCCAGAGTCCCCACGCTATTGAAAATCGACTGTCCACCTCGCGTCACCCTGTGACCTGGCTCGCCTTTCAGTTTTTGCAGTTTCTCTACGCATTTCAGTTAGCATTTAAACATGGCCTTAGCAGAAATCGAGGCTGGGCTCGTCAAGCATACTCGAAGAAAAATAATAAAACTGGATTATACACGGGGTAGAGTAGGTAAGTGTTGGAGCGTCAATTTTATTATAGAGAAAGGGACAACCTTTCATGGGAATGAAGTGAAAGCTTCAAAGCCAAAATGCGCGAATGCTGCTGCTAATGAATGCGATGGCATTTTCTGCGAAAAAAAAAAATCCGTCGTTCGGTCAGTCAGTCGGTCAGCCGGTCGGCCGGTTGGTCGGCGATGCACTCGTCGCCTTTCACGAGATTACCTCGCACTACAGGGGCATTAGACCAGGGGCATTAGACCATATTCTTTTATGGTGACTATCCCGTCACCATAAAAGTAATATCGCAATCTATCACACCAAGAATGCTCCAAACAGAATCTTACTCCTCAAAGAGCTTCTTGAGTATGGTAAATGTGGAGATGGACCCAACATGCTTAGACGGCGGAGAAGTTACTTAACTGAAACAAATGCTATGGCAACGCCCTGCACTGCAGGAATGCTGTCAAAAAGCCTGGTGCACCGCTTCTATCAATGACCCCAGCTACGGCGTCCAGCTCCTGGCTCTCCGGAAGGCTCTTGAGAGGGCGCAGAGGCTCGGCTTCTCTGTCCCGACATGGGTCTAGACAGGTGTTGGATGTATACGCATCTCATGCTCTTTCTTCCGGACCAAATAAATGTCTTTCTGTTTCTCTCTTACACCGTGGACGAAATTTACCCGCAAATGGTCACCGAAGTAGAGAAATGAAACGCTATGCAACGCTTATGCCGTGCAGCCCTCACTTTCGCAGAGGTATGAAACCCGTATCAAACTGGACTACTTTGCGCAGGAGTATATTTGCAGAGGCTCCGCCTCTGTATCTTTCTCTGTCGCCCTGTCAAGCCATGCTCTGTGTTCTTCGTAGTGTTACGCTAACATGAGCGCATCACGAAGAAAAAAACCAACTAGCCCATTCTGTCACTTCATCGCTAGCTTTTTTACCACGTCACAATCAGACATATAAAACCAAACGCATGAACTCCTAGTATTCCCATTATGCTTGTTCGTTACTGCCACCCGTAATACCTGAAGGGAACGCGTTACCATAAGTTGCTGCTTAGGTACCCAACCTTAGCAAGTTTCCAGACCTTATACACACCCAACTTTCCACCTACTCTTAGCATTTTAAGTTCTTCATTTTTCTGTTCTTTGGCAGTATTTTTTTCTTCGTTACTTTCTTTTATACCGGTTTGAAAACGAATTTTGTACACCTTGTTTGGATAATTTATTTTGCCGTTTTATTGCTTCAACTTTTAGAGGCATAACCTGTAAGTGAAGTTCCAACGAAGGGCCTTTAGCTTTTTTTTAAAAAAATAACAATAAAAGTTATTCTTTTCAAGAACATATAACCGCAATTATTATATCTGAGGCGTAGCCTCTCCAACGCACGGCCCAAGAGATATTGTTATGACGCCAAGTAGGAAAACTATTCTCTGTTTTGAACGAACCCGTGTAGAGTTGCAATATACCTGTGGCGTTTCGATTCGATGATAATTGCCCTAAATACAGTTGACTAAGTTACCGCATGCATCAATAAATCATAAATAAAATGGTACTTAGAACGTAATTTTTAAGGCAGTTTACCGCGCAGACGAAGAATTATTGTGCATTCAAAATGAAGAACATCTGCGGCGTACGGAGCAAACGAACGAGTATTCGTCGGCAGCAGAAATCACATGTTTTTTGCACCACTTTGCCGAATGTTGAAGCCGGTGAAAGCAAACGATTTCATCGGCATCGAAGGCGTCAAGGTGCATATATTCAGGAGTTTTTCTTACGCGACAGCTTCTTCCATGACAGAACCAATGCTGTTCCACGTACGCTGTGCTTGCATGTCATACGCGTGCTCAAGTTTTAGACGCTTCACGTCGGGCTCGCAGCACATCGTGCTAAGCTAAAATTTTCCGTTGACGAGCATGGGTGCGAGTAAGTTCCCGTAGCCGTGAACTCGGCGTACGTCAGCACACAGATTCGCACATGTGCCTTGAAAGCAGCCTTTCACTGCTGAAAAGGCGATAACTCTATGCAACGCGAAGAAGCGAAAGGGAAGAGCACTTTCCCATCGTTTCTTCGCTATGCGTTGCGGTATGCCTTCCGCGCAGTATTAACCAAGCTGTTTAACAACATGCTTATTAAGCTACGCCTTTTAGTGACGGGACGAATTTCCCAACAGCATCAGATGACGGATTACACGCGCATGATATATTGATTAACGTGTATCAGAGTAAACTTCGAGTTTGGCCCCGCCATCCCACCGGGTGGAATTTCGGCGCACAGTTAAAACATCGTTTTTCGTGACCATGCGGCAAAAATAAATGATGTTAGACTAAATCATGGCACACAATACACCCGGACAACAGCCCAAGGCGAATAAAAAATGTTGCCGTTCTCTGTTTTTGTCTCGCGCGCTTTTAAAAGATTATATCAACTATGCTTGAATGGTTTTCCTTTTTACATTTTGAACCCACCTCATATTGAATGTTGAACGAGCGACGGAAAATTCCAATGCTTTCAGTTCGCATGTGAGCCGATGTTACGAGCAACAATTT
>NW_027464654.1:1115833-1238333 GCF_043290135.1 Rhipicephalus microplus
GCATGATGCGTTGGAAGGTAGCGAGACTTGACCTCGGCAACCAGTTGGGCCGCAGGAAATGCACAAAAAACACTATAAACAGCATAGTTTGCTTCACAGGCACTCTTGATGTGGATTGTTTCAGACCTTTTGGAAAAGAGATAGGCAAAACGCGACTATTATGTACTACATAATTATCGATGTACATAACTGCATACATTGCAGTTCACGCTTCGACTAGATGCCTGCTGTGTACTCCTACTTAGTGACTATTGAGTTTAGCAAAATTTCACATAAACGAAATATTTTCTTTGATCCATACCCAACTCATGAGCGAGTTCACTGTATATCATCGACGGAAAAAAGGAATTAAAAAAACTTAAATTCTGCTTCTTTAAGTTCCAGTGTCACTGTTATTCCCACATCAGAGGATTTATTCTGCCATTGAAGATGTGGGATCGTAATGCACTATCTTCGGATAATTTGTTATATTTAGGATTTTAAGCCAATTGTTCTTAGTTTTGTTACCCTGTATATATATATATATATATATATATATATATATATATATATATATATATATATATATATATATATTCTTGTACAAATACCACCTAATATGGGCTTTAAAGCCGAGTCGGACTTTGGACGACTCGGCTTCTTCAACCTCCACTTAAAGATTGCTTGACGTGCACCTTGATCTAGGTGTACGGGTGTTTTTGCGGCCTGGCAACGGTAGTCGCATCGAATAGAACCAAACGCGCGTCCTCGAATTTTGCAGGGACACACCTCGGCCGCCGAGCGACTACGACGGATAAGAAGAGGGCGAAGATTATAGTCAGCCTAACCAGGATTCCTTTCCCGCAAGCAGCTCTGCGACGAGAAAGGATCGTGCGACATGAAAAAGCTCTCGGGTAATTAGGACGTGACGTTGTCGGGTCAGCAGATGGTCGCGGGAAGTGCTCAGTGACGCCTCCACTGAGCTTCGCGACTGCGTTGGAGCGGCTTGGGGCATGCGTGCCCGGCCTACCATACTTCTTTTGTTTTTTCCCAGTCCCACTTAGCAATGCTCCATCCTGACAGTTTCCTTCCTCGACGCCGAAAATTGGACCTTAACCCGAGCGTTTAGCAACGCAACACTTCTCTCGCTGTCGGCATCAACGATGGTTGTGCTGAAGCAACGAAAAGCAGCAATGAAATGAAACATGGAAAAGCGGCATTTTCAAGGTACAAGTGACCTCGGCCAAATATCGCGTTTACATCTCCGAGACGACTGATCACTGAAGAAATTAGGGGACCCTAATGCTTCGCTTTCAAGAGTTGAACGCGATAGCGATGTCTTGTTCCTATAGTGTGTACTTCAAACACTTAGTGCATGAAACCTTTACGGACTTGTTATGCTACGCGGCCTTAACACCTACTACGCGGCCTTAACAGAATAGGCCCAGTAACTTGTGTGCCTTTTGTAGTGTGTGACCGGCTTTAAACAACGAATATCATTATGATAACCACATGTTCTGACGCCTGATGGCAATGTACGCGTGTACCCCGCATTATTGCCGCAGTATTTCATGTTGCATTGTGAAGCTTGTATGCAAGACCAATGAGGCATATCTCAGATACCCTTGGGAATCGATGTAATGCGAAGCAGTCGGTGATAATCTGCATACTACCACGTTGTTTCACTTCCGAATAAGTCAAGCCTTCCACGTAAATACACGCCGTTCACTGTGACATGCTTCTCAGGTATGAATGCATGTGCACTCTTGTGTACCGTATGTAATCGTCCAAGAGAAGCACCCGTGTAAACGCCACGGCGAAAGCTCTGTTGAAGTTTCCCCCAAAAAGTATGTTCAAAAGTTACCGGCATATGAACCGTGGCCTTCATTTCTGAGAAGGTTAGCGGTGTTATCTGTTGTATATTGTGAAAATTCCAACGCTTTTTTTTTGTTGTTGTTAACGAAACACTCAACTGGCTAGTCGGAATTCATAAATCGATGAATTGCCTGTGCGACGAAGGTATTCTTTAAAAGGTCCACTGAGAAAGAAAAATGAGCGGAGCTGCCCTTTCCGAGCAAGCAAGCAAGCAAGCGTCTATAGCTGGAGATGGAATACTCACTTCTGCGCTACGTAACAAGGATGCTCAGCGATGGCTCCACTATCTCGAAGGACATGCTCAGCGTGAAAGAACTCTGTATTGCACGAGACAGAGGCATTAGGGTTAGAACATTCAAAGCCAGCTACGGATGGATCCGGCACCTCATGAATTGAAAAAGAAAAGCTTGCTCGGAGCCTTTGATCAAAAACGACGTGTCAAATCTGCCACGCAGAGGGACAGAACAAAAACGTTTTTTTTTTATTTTCTCACAGTAAACATCTAGCTTCTCCAAGCAAATATTTACGAAAACTAAACGTTTCTACAAGCTCTTCGCGAAAGATGCCGCAGCCACCCTCACCGAATTGTAAAACTGGTAGCAAAGTCACTTTAAAAAGTAAGGCATGCAAAAACAGACATGACCGAACAGCACTACGCAACACGACCGTATTTTGTGATGATCCCCGGTTCGCCTTTTTCTTTTGTTGTTTTTCCCACCTTATGGTAAGCGGCTTTCGAAAGGAGACGCCCCATAACAGGACAAGATCGAGGTCGAAACAAAGCTGCATCGCTGGAAGAGATGGAAGTTAGAAGAGGCCGAAAATTCATGCAACGCGGGCTGTCGTCACTGGAGCTTCCTTCCTTCCGGGCTGCAATAGTCTGCCATGGCGCGTACACGTGTGTGCTTCGTGTTCCTACACGCACTAATGAGAGCGAAGGCCGGGGCGGGGGATATAACAGGAAGTAAAGTACATGTTCTTTCACACGATGCGCCAACAGTGGTTGTAGAAAGTGAACTTTTGCCAACCATGATTCAGTGAAATACGCACCTCCTTCTACACTTCGGACGCGGATGCGTCGCTTCCCCCCCCCCCTTCCTTGTCCTTCTCGCCTTTGTTGTTAACTGTAGTTTTACTCTTTTGCGAACAAAAAATACTACACATTTAGCGATCAAAAAAAATTGGCAGCATATCCACGGAGTAAATGATGGAGAGTGGGGTGAAGCATTCGTCCGTCCATTCGTTCTTGCTTCCGTCTCTCCATGCATCCGTCTGTGTGACCGTCCATGCGTCCATCCACCCGTCCGTGCATGCGTCTGTTCGTGCGTCCGTCCCTTCATTCGTCCATGCATCCGCCCCTGCGTTCGTTTATGCGTCCATCCATGCATCTGCCTGTGTGTCCGTTCGTCCATCTATTCAACACTCCAAGTACCACCATCTCGCATCTTTTTATCATATAATCCTCATATAGAAGCACCGCCATCCAGTGGACATTCCAAGGACTAAACGAGAAGTCGCACACGCACACTTTCTTACGGCTTGCGTTTCGGGTCTACTTCCCACCTTTAACCACCTCGAGTTGATGGTATATACTAGTTCACTGTATTCATGGCACTGCGGCTCAACGCTCACTAAACCTTTCTAAAACTGAGGAGGTTATGCCCAGCGAGTATAACGTAGCAACCCTTTCTTGTCAGATAGTGCTCAATGTACATGCCAATGGCTGCTAAGGGGGATCGCAGCGTGCGCGTCAACTAAAAGACGAATGCTCCTGTCTCTGATTCCCCATTAGCCGCCATTGGGATGTACACTGAGCTCTATTTTCTATTGTTCAACAACGCACAAAAGAAATCTCTCACCGGCACCACCTTGGCGGTCAAAATGTTATACTTGTTACACACTACAACGGCTACGAGGGACGAACGGGTGTCGCTATAAGAAGTTTCGCCCCTAAAAAACACGTATCACTTTGCAGACGTCGTCGAAATCTATGACGTCCCGGTGTTTGGTGTGAGAATATCACAATGACGTTCCCCCAGCATTTTATTTTTGCCTGTTTTCTAGCTTCCCAAGCATCGTTTAGAGCTGTAAGAGAGTAAGAATGGTGTGTTTCGGAATTGTGATATCGTAATTTACTAAGTAGTGAGAAATAGTCTTCTTTATTGTCTCTTTAGGATGGGTTACATTTGTAAAACATGTGATCATCAAATGATCACGGCGTATTCTTAACTGACTGACGATGCGCTCAGGTGTCGAAGTAAGCCGGTGGAATGCCGGTGGAATGCTGGTTACGAGTATTGCAGCGATTTCTTAGTGAATAAATTCTTTCGTTTGTGCACAGTCTGCGCCTATTGCGAAACAATGTTCCCGCCAGTTTTACGTTAACATTTGTTCGCATTCCGAATTTCTATGAAGCGAAACACTCGTCTCAGATTTCTGTATAGTAACGGTACGTTGCTCAAAGGCTGATTTAAATAAAACTACAGTATGATATTGTTTGCAGGGGTTTTACAGGACTGCAAAAAACGTCAGACTGAAGCAAATTCTGAATTATCAAAATTATCTAGAAAGCTAATCGAGTGCCTATTACGTAAATACTAGGCATGTGCGAACAGTGAGCTTGAAAACCAGTTTGAATGAGTATTGGTTAGCGACGACACCAAAGCGAACGCGCAATATAATCAGGTATTATTCGAAGAGTTTTCCAATAGTAAGGGAACTAATTCCACGACAACCATGCTTTTTCAGAGCAATTTATTTTAAACATACATTCGCCAACTTTAACAAAGGTACAATACCACTGCTCTTAACTCACAAAAAAACGTCACAAATGTGTGAACTGAGCTAAAATATAATGCAGGAGGAGATTCCAGCTTTCGAGGTAACTTATAAGTTTACTACAGGAGTTATTTGAGTATTGAAGGTGGTAATGTGGCATCAGATATCTTAAATGAAATTGCATTTATGAAAGAAATAAACTTTCTTAGTGCACAGGGTAACGTTTTAGGAAGACGTCAGATAGGACAGAGCGCACACTTACAACAATTTATTGCGCAGATGTCAGGAATATATACACAGAGTAAAGAAGGCGAGAAAATGACACACATAAGAGAAAGCAAAATGATGGCGCATGGGCCAGAACTTGTTCCTTAAATCTTGAAATGGCAATTCAACTGAAAAGATACTTGTATTCGAAGCCCAACAGATTGACGAACGGGGCACTTACACACTCAGTTTCTGCTTTGCGAATAGAAAACGCTTGATATATTTTACGTGCGCTCTTGTACTTATACCTTGCCATTACTTGGCATTCATCAAACATCGGGGTGCGCCCACAATTGACACAGTCACTTGACAGGTGGAAGAAAGTTTACTTCTTTCAAGTATGCAATACCAAACAGCCCAAGTAGCCACTCTTTTGCAATAAAACTGACGTAATCATGTATCATCATAATGAATATCATGATTATGATGATGACATATTAGACACTGCCATTGACGAAACTGGACCTATAATCAAGAACACCTTCATACGGTTCACAGTATAGCCACAATAGCCCCGCAAAAGATTGCGTTGCGTTCTTCTCACTATTTCAACAATTGAAACAACCAAAATAATTCCTCTCTGTTCCAACGTTTCCTGATTCTTATATTGTCGCTTTCCACCGGCACCGATTAATCATAAGCCATTCGAAAAATGCTTTTTTTGAATGGAAATGTGCACAATTTGAAGCGAGTACCGAATAAAATAGAACGCTATTTGATCTGATATTCCACGTTTTCAAATATTAGCGCACCGTGAGCTAATACACTTTTATTTGTCTTGATGGCGACGAAAATACTGCAGTTTGCTTAAGATTGGAGCGCAAGCCGCAAATTTGACCACTCGCGATTTTGTTCACAACGTGACCCCGACCCATGACCGCTCCGTCAACTAACCCGAAAAGGGCCGAGCGGACATAACCAGAAACGTTGTTACCATCGCTGCCGCGGGGTTCGCACTGTTGCCGACGGCGATGCAGACTGCGCTGCCTCATTCAGGTTGCCCGCGAACGCCCTTTTTACCTCTGTGCATATATAGCACGTTTTTGTGGAGCTTCGCGCTAGGCATGCTCTAAGAATCATCCAGATTTAACCAGTTTTCAGCCAAGTATGACGCAAATAATGAGGACTGGATGCCATTAAACAATGCGTATGCTTCCCGCGACCAGAGAATGCGTCTGAATTATTTCATTTCTCTAATTAACGGGTACAGAATAAACAAGCTTTTACTGTGAACAGTCTGCCCGTGTTTCTTGTTTCTATAATCGCGGATAGCTTCTCGCCACCTCATCGCTGCAGTTTACAGCCGCACTAGCATAAACGAGAGAGATATATATCGGGAGAAGAAAGACAGGGAGGTTAACCAATCTTGGCACGGTTAGCTACCCTACAATTGGGGTGGAGGAAAGGGGGAATAATAGAAAGGAAAGAGAGAGAGAAAAAATAAGGTGGCGCTATGGTCGGGTGCCTCGCCACTCGTGATGTGAAAAACATCAGCGCTGTTTGGCCTGTAAACTATGCAGTCAGTCCTAGATTTCTTTTGGTTGACCAAGACGACGTAGTAAAGGAGGCGAGTAGCACTCACACCGAAGGAGTTTTTGCTTTGTTGAGAGCCTTCATTATGTTTGGGTGATTGCATGAATTGACCATCATCACTTAAGTAATACCACCATTACATATTTACTTATTTATCTGTATATTTATTTAGTTATTTGTTTGTTCAAATCACCTCACAGGTTCCTACATTGGAGTATGGTGTCATGGAAGGAGGGGGGTTCATAAGTAGGGATAACGATCCCTGGAGCATGAGAACAGCTTTAAACAATGCTTATTGGCATAGTACAGCACACTAATGAAAGAAGGAAGAAAAAAGTACCTATAAACATCTTTATACATTAGGTAAACAGCATATCAATTAGAAAATATTCCTGTTACCCCGGTCCTAAATTTGGTTGCATTTCTGATATTGATTGATATGTGGGGTTTAACGTCCCAAAACCACCATATGATTATGAGAGACGCCGTAGTGGAGGGCTCCGGAAATTTCGACCACCTGGGGTTCTTTAACGTGCACCCAAATCTGAGCACACGGGCCTACAACATTTCCGCCTCCATCGGAAATGCAGCCGCCGCAGCCGGGATACGAACCCGCGACCTGCGGGTCAGTAGCCGAGTACCTTAGCCACTAGACCACCGCGGCGGGGCGGGTTGCATTTCTAATTATAACGATGTGATCAGGAACACCATTCCAACGAATAATTGCTTGTGGCAAGGCGGACGAATTAAACGTGATGGTTCATGGTTCTACCTGAAACGCGTTGATAGCTTAATGGGTTATTCAAACGATGTGAGGTGCGTAAAGGTTTTACGAATGGCAGCGATGGCTGATGGGCATCATACAAAATCTTATGAAATAAGCAAAGCAATGCAATGTTATTTGCTTATTCCCCTGTTTTCCCAGCGCAACAGTTTGCTTTTGCATGCCATAAGGACAAACTACGGTAAACTCACGACCCTATTTTTTTATAAAAGCATAGCTTTATGGAACTCATTGCCTTTCGAATTAATCTTATATCGCACAACATTCATGCTTTATCATCGCGAAGCAAAAAAGTTTTTGTTCGCAAATTTATCAACTCGTCCAAATTGTGCAATTCATTTTCAAGAAACTTTTAAGAACTTTTAACATTTCTGCGCTAATTTTATATTTAGCATTTATTTTTGTATAACTGATACCACTGATAACTAGTTGCGTAATTCATGTAGATGTGTTCAGTAATGTTGCTTTCTTGTTTCTGTTTTATCGATTGCTTTTATTATTTTCCTTAGATTTTTTTCAATAGTATTACCATTATGTTGTGTATTGATTGTACTGTTATTTTAATCAAACTCAATAATCACTGCTCGCACGTTCACATATATTGGTAAAATTTTTGTAGTTACCCCACTCATGTAGCCATTGGAGGACATTCTGTCAGTTTCTCTGAAACATTGAGACCTCCTGCGTAATATTCTAACCATCTAACGGAACTAAACAACTCAGTAAACTTGATTTTACATGACTTAATTCATTTATTATGTGGCGTGTTGAAAACGCTTACTACAATTCGGTGTTTTATTATAATATCGTGTCCTGTTTTTTCGAAGTCAATTTTTGGGCCTCCTCACACTGAAAAATTCGAGAACATAGCAAGTGACAAGTCTGATGCCTCCAGCGTTTGCAACTTCTTTTATTTATTCATAATCAGAAGGATCAAAAGGGGAAATATGATGCTGATTTGTGCAGTTTATTTGGCAGCGTACAACACTATGCACATCGCGGTGGCACACTTCAGTTGATTATACGCATAGCAACATGTTAACTAGGAATGAATATACTGCTGAATTCGAATAGCAGACTACAGTACACTGTCGTAAAAGCTGCTTTATGTTTGCGTTATTTTGATGAGTGCTATTAAACATCCTTAATATACTGCAGTCACTAAGAACAGCGAAAAGTGTTATAAAAAAATGAAGACTCCGATATTTCTTCTGCTAAATTCGTGACACTAGGGCATTAGTAAACAAACCTAAAACAGTTTTATATTCGCGTGTTGCTTCGGTGTGTGACATTTGACCCGTTCAAGCGTGTGGCTGCCAAGATTCCTCTGACTTCCACAGGAGTGGTAACAAGATTCTTTGGATAAGAGTCATTGCGCCCTCTCTAAGCGAGTAAGGGTGCTCTCCTAGAGCGCACCGGCTATGAGCCACAAAAATGAGTTAACGCATCTTTTCAAAGAGAGTCGGATACTTGGAAAGTCGGAATTCTCCGAAAACGAAAGAGTGAGACATACTCTTTTTTTTTTCTTCGAGTGTACCTTTCCTCCTTAACTCGCATCAATCATGCTCACTTTGGCTTCATTTGGTTGGAATGGTCACTGTTCTCGCTGTATCAAAGGAGTTTGGAATGAATCGTCGCGTTAGTTAGACGAATGTACTTTGTTTGGGGTGAAATATTATTAACAGCCCAATGTTATTAACAGCAATATTATTAACAGCAATAAAGAACAGAAAAAAAGGAAAAGCGGGTGTGGCTTAATTATAGAGCACTTGCTGAGAAAGGTTCGAACCCTGGTTGTTCTTCTTTTTTCTCTTTTTTTTAAATGTGCGCCGTACCTGCGACGGATAATGATGGCGCCACCAGTGGCAGCAGACAACCACGCCACTAATGTCGAGTTTTGTTTAATCTCGTGTCAATTTACGCTGTGAAAGAGCATAAACATCGCTCTGTATTTGACATGATTTGCTAATAGAATGTGCGTAGAGTTGATACAAACAATTTCAAGAAGAAAACATTTCAGGTTCGTTTAAGGCCTCGGTTGAGACACAACTTAATCACCTTACAAATGTGACGGACATGGGGTTGTTAATGAGCGTATCTTAAAGCACATGCTGCTTTTCCTTTGACCAGCATTTTTTTTTCAAGAACTGAAACAGTGTGAGAGAAATGCAGAAAATCGAGGCGATCACCTATCGCCTCAATTCCGTATGTTGTTCTGTAAGAGAGTTGGCCAATTCGATACCTCATGGGATCTAATCTACGGTTAACAAAACAACTTAATCAGACAGCGCTAACGTCGTGATAAATCACGGTAACATAAAAAGCGAGCTCAATTTTGGCACTGCTCGCAGCACTGGAGCCGAAAAAACGTGGCTCGTCGGTCGTGGAGAGTAACTGGATGCAAAAAAAAAGATATTTTGTAGAAGAGTTGAAACGGGAACAAGCAACGCAGATGGCACACAGCTCTAAAAGGCAATGGACAAGTTGAATGAAGACGGCCATTTGATAAAGAAACCCATTAGAGAAAAAACGCAGCCAGACAGTTAACTCAGGTGAGAGTAAAACAGCAATGCGTAAAGAGCTCAAATAAAAGGCGCGAGGAGCAGAAGGGTATTAATTCTTTATTTACAAGGCCCAACAGACTCAGGCTCCAGGCTGGGCTGAAAGCGTGACAGTCATTAAGTGGGCACATCCTCACCGCTATGGCCGGAGAGGTCCCGACCCAACTCCTACAAGGACCCACATACGTGACTTCCCAGCAAAGTGCCCATTGTCCTGCGCCTTTTTTTTTAATTCTTACCATCTGTGTAGTGGTCAACTGGATGCCTTGCTCTTTGGCACAGCTCATCTGATGCGTTGACCAAATGTAGAGGCACGCGGTAAGGGGCAGGCACGTTTTGCGTGATTGAAAATGTCCAGTCAACCAAAAATGAACGAAGATGTGAGCATCGCTACCCATTAATAGGTTGCCAAAAGGCGTTGATAACGCCTACGCCCTTGAGCGCAAACGAGCGCATACTTGAACACGCGTCATTGACACGTTTGAATGACTGACGCATATGTCACATGTCCACGTGGGTGTTCTAGTGTCTTAGCTCTCACCGTCACGCAGCGTGGACTCGCCATTTTATGCCACCACGTGCGCGCCACCACGTGGTGCCGTCACAAATGAACCGAGATACAATATCCTGCGTTTTATAGAAGGCGAACAAAGTCTATTCAGTCGATCAGTGAGAGTGTATGCAATGTGCTGAACAATAATAATTCGTGTAGGGTGAGTGGACAGGCCTGGCAAATAGGCAATTTAATGCATTATGAAGTGGCTAACCTGTCCCAGCCATTAAACACGCAGGCAGCAGTAATGTATAGACAATTCTCAAGTACGCTTTCTTCCGGGCGTGTAACCCCAAGCTACCCTGACTCACTGCTGCATCACATTGTTTTTGTGTTCCTGTAAAGCGTGCTTTGTTGCACGCTATATGCAACAAAGGAGAAGCAATATGTTGATTGAATGGAACGCTTGATCTGGCGTGAGTGAGTGAGTGAGTGAGTGAGTGAGTGAGTGAGTGAGTGAGTGAGTGAGTGAGTGAGTGAGTGACCAACTAACCGACTGGCCTACCAATTAATCAACAGGACAACTAAAAATAAGCAGACTATATCAACGGATAGAGGTAAGCTTCACGCGAAAAAATCAAGATAATGTTAATAATTGCTTGCAGTGACATGTGTATGAAGTCCCAATAATTCTAAATACCTTTTTTTGGTGCGATGGCAAAGGAGCGTTAGCTATGCCAAAAAATAAAATAAAAAGGTCATTCGTTCCCGCCCAAACCTACCCTCATGGTCTGGCTCAATCGAACGGAGAAACGATAGGTAGAAAGGCAAAATCCCCAAGGATGCCTTGCATGGCCAAGTCGCATTACGAGATGGAGGATGGTAAGTCCTGTGCGCAGGCGCATTGGCCCTTAGTGCACACGTCAGAGATTTGGCAACGCTGAAAGTGGATGCTTCGACCAGAATCACTCGCTCGACGCCCAATGTTAATCAGGTTGAAAGCATGCGAAGAGCCTCGTCTCGACGTGGCGTCTTCCAATTTCCGAGAGAAACAATGCTGAACGCATTATCTGAGACCAAGAAGGATAAGAACCAACGAACGTGAAAGGGCAGCACAATAACTAGATTGTCTGACAGAAAAAAAAATAAAATACATGAACGGCTTACCAATACACGTACGTCTGCTTGCGAAAAAGAAGGAATGACAGGCAGGTCAACCAAGTTTGCTTGCCAGCTCCGGGGGAGAGCGATTAAAGAATGAAAAAAGAAGTGGTGGGTATATGCAAAATATGTGTGGGGTCACACAACACTGCAGCGTTCCATGAACGCCGAAAAAAAACTAGAGAAAAGAGGAGCTCTTGACATCCGACTGGAGAGCTGACGTAAAAAGACAAATCAATGATCATGGCGCTTCAATAATCGTTACACGCACTTCGCGCACGCGTCGAAAACTTCGAACCACTGCACGCCCGTATCACCCAACAGGTATTGAACACGCCATGCCCAGTAGTTACATACTTTAAGGGAACTCCCGTGGCCGGTCCGATGCCGTCATTTAGTACTGATATCACACGCGTGTCACTTTCAATAGTGCAGTGTGATAAGCGTGAGCTCCTGAATAAAATATTCCGAATGTTTCAAAATGTGAACCAGTGAATATGTGATGTCAAGTTGTATTCGAGTAGAATTAAATAACTTTCCTTGGAATCGAATGCTCTAAAATTGAGCTCATACACTTGTTATTGGCAACTGTACCCATAGCAAAATTTTGACCACTTCTTCATTAGAAGCCATAATGAAAACAAATTTTCTTGCTCTTTTCCAGGAATCCAAAATACCCGTAACCTATATTCTTGGGTCTAATAATGCTGCCATTACATAACAAGAAAGCGCTTGCTAAACGACTCGACAATCTCGTCATCATGTGAGCCCTTGGAGTTTTTTTTTTGTAATGTAGGAGGTACTATTCTTCCGAACTTGATATATACAAATTTTTCTCTTAAAGCAAGCTCTGAAGTACTTCAAAATGTTTCATGCGAAATAGTTGCGTAATCGAACTCGAATATTCCAAGTTAACGTTTCGGGAAAATCACCAGTGAAGCCTCTGCAAAATACCAATGTTTCTATCAAAACACGTCCCAAAGCTTCTGTAAAGTTCATTCACGTTCAAAAGTTTTTTGCGAGTACTGTGTTTAACATTTGTATGTAGTTGACAATTTTATGCCCAGTGAAAGTTCATAAAAATAAATGGTGACTGTATCTGGGACACGATAATCGAAATTAATATAC
This sequence comes from Rhipicephalus microplus, assembly GCF_043290135.1. Lineage (NCBI taxonomy): Eukaryota > Metazoa > Arthropoda > Arachnida > Ixodida > Ixodidae > Rhipicephalus > Rhipicephalus microplus. The sequence goes on from NW_027464654.1 coordinate 1,128,393, forward strand.
CGGTCCAAACAGCACACTACATAAACTACTGCCCATTATATGTGCGAAGTGTTGAAAACCCGTTCACAGCAAATAAGGTTTAACTAAATGAAAATCGAAATAGATGCAGGGAATAGTCTATTTCTCTAAAGACTGATGATCGTTTCTAAATGACCGGAGACTACTGCGCTGACGTTGTCTACATTACACATTCTATCTAGGAGGCTGACTTTCCCACCACTACAGGGGAGCTACCACAGAGAATACGTTCGAAACAGTATCCACTTGCGCACCTGTAGGACCTAATGAGTACTGTCATCTTTCAGCTCATTATTTTATATTCATCTGCGTAACCTAGACTGAATTTATATCCCTGTTTTCCCATGTCCAGCAGTTGGGCGAGGTTTCTCAGCTCACTTGTACGTTGGTTCATTGTTTCTGTTTACTTTTAATTGAAGAGCATGTCTTATTGAACCAAAGCCAGGTTGACCGCAACAGTCCGTGCCTTCGTTCATCTCTCCATCGACCTATTCATCGATCCATCTATATATTTAACCGCATACGTCATGATCATCTCCTTCACATAGTATACACCAACATTCACCTAGTGTATAGGAGGCGATTGTATGACGAACACCTTTCCCAAGTCGTGATATGAATCAGGTGACTTCCCTATGGCATACGTCAGGCAATCCTTTCCACCAGCCACTTGCGTCACGTGCCCCCACAACCGCGTCCCGTGGTTATCGGATACGCACCACAAGTGATTCGCACTCTTTACGAACTGAGGCTTTGGGAATTTCAAAGCAACAGCGTGAAGCAGCCCGTGTCGCAGAAAATGCGGCGTTGGTGTCGGTGGCGTTGTGCATGGGGAAAATATACCTATAGAAGAAGATGTTAAAATTAATGCAGCTGTGCACAGGTTGTGCAGAGCCCGAATAAAATGTGGAGTAGGGTGGCCTCTTTCGTTCCCCTTGAGCCTTCTCTTTATTTTTTTTTGTAATTCTTTCTTTTTCTCTTCTTTTCTATTTCATGCTCTTTCTATTGTTTTTTCTCTCTCTCTATTTTTCGCGTCCTTAATATCTTCCTTTTTTATTACTATTTATTTCTTTCTCTTTCTCTATCTCTCACTTTCTGCCTTGCTATTTTTATTTTTTTCCTTCTTCCTATGCTATGCTTTACTCTCCTCCGTCCTCATTTTACGCCTTCTCGCGCTCGCAGTTAAAAACTTGTGACCTCTAATCGTCGCGCAGATGAAGAAAAATGTACGACGGGTGATTTCACACTTCACCAGAGAAGTAACACGATGACAAAATGAAAGTAAGCCGGTTTCACACCTAGAAGCACGGCATGGTGTTTCGGTGCGAGCAGCCGCCCAGTACAGATACGCCGAAAGAGCGCCAGTTTATTTTGGTAACGTTGTTGCTAGTTTGTTTTTTTACGAGTAATTTAGGAGCATTACAACGAGTGCGCATGTTTAAGTAACGACCTGGTTTCAACGAACCTGGGTCGATCACTCACGCCGCCTAAGCTTGTTGCCACGAGAGGGGAAAAAGTGCCGCTATCATAACACTGTCCTGAATTATAATCGCAAAGTTTGCAAGGCGAAAAAAAAGTGCTCGCCACGAAATGCTACAGGCGCATACCTGCGCCAAAGAGGACTTATATTATGCGGTCCTTTTTGTTATAGTTTGGAAAGTGTTAATTGGAGATTCTCGAAATTACACGCTCTTGTAACGTTTCATTAGCCTAATGCTCTGTCACATAGAAATGAGGTACGTTGGTGTAATAAGAGAAACTCTTGATCGCGTATTTTGTTTTTGCTTATTATTTGTCAGTTTGGACACTGACTCTCTTTGATGGGGATGGTAAAGTGTACGAGCAGCGAAGCAGAATAACAAGCTGGTGTGATGACATTAACAAATGGCCACAAGTGCAGACACGGAATATACTATACTACTGCTCTTTAGAGAAGCAGTCGTGTGACCTAAGAAAAAGGAAGCCCTTTCGAAGCATCCTGAGCTTCGTATGTCACGGCTACCGCTCTTCTACAATTTGGATTGTTGTTGGTAAAGCGAAACGCGTCGCAGTAGCAGCCAGTTAACATGTTCTCATCCGACATTACGGCTGGCGGCAGCACAATGTGTCTGACGCACCCAAATGTCGAAACACATCGACCCATCATGCTCCAGACAATGCGAAAATCGGGGATCCTTAGGCTTCTTTTTTAAGAGCAAAACGCTACAGCGAAATACTGTCACTAGTCCTTGCTTCAAACACTTAGTGCATGAATTCTTTTCGATCTTGCTATGCAGCCACTACGTGGTCTTAAGGGAATAGGCGCAGCAATGTGTGTGCTTTTTTGTATTATGTGACCGGTTTTAGACCATGAATTCATCACCATAATCGCATGTTGTGACACCTGATGGCAATGTACACTTGTACCACTCATTATTGCTGCTATATTTCGTGTTGTATTGTGAATCATGTGTGTTTCTGAAACCCGAATTATTTTCACTGCATTTCCAAGCACATGGAGTTATTTTCGCTGCGTTCGCAAACAGACGCGTATCTGCGTAGTATAACAACAGCTTGCCACACAAATGACCCGTGTTTGATCCCCACTCGAACTCGGATTTTGTAATATTTATTTTATTGCATCTTCATCGATTTTTCAGTAACGCACAAGGTTATAATTTTTCGTTCACAATCAACGACGCTACTGACGTAAGGAATCTCTACGAAACGAGCTCAATAACGCTATCGCGTCAAAACGCGGTGATTCGCGCACACCAGCGGTAGTGACCGGACGACTGTACAGGCGGTAGAGAGCGTGATAGTGATACAAAGCGGTATGAGGCCAGGCGTCCTCTCTGCGTGAAAACAATCTATTACAAGCCCATTATACGTTTCGCATGCGTACCTGGACAGCCTGGTGATTACGATGATCATCTTCGGATTGGCGGTACGGGAGTTCGAATTCTGCCTCGCCAAGAAATAGCCTCTTTCTCTTTCTTTCGCTCTCTCTCTCTGCACTTCAGTAAGACGCCTTGGTGTTCTACTTGGTTCATTGTCGTTACACGTCTCTAAACCGCGCGAAATGACGAAAAGAAGTAAGAACACAAAGATAGCAACACGAGCGCAGTGCATTTCTTTGTATTGTCTTACTCGTGTTCCAGTCATTTCGCGCAGACTGAAAACGTCTGATATCTCTGTACTCGTTGCGCCCGCTACAGCCGTTTCGTACCTTACCGGCGGCTCTCTAGCAAAACCTCGACCTGTCTAGATTAAAACAGACAAGATGGCCGCGACCGAAATCAGCATGGAGGTCGCGTTAGCGAAGGAAGTTCGTGGGAATTTCGACGTAGCCATTGACTTGGCGCTTATGTAAGCCGTCTGAACACAATTGGTGAAGACGTTTAGCGGATTATAATGGCTGCTAAGCCGGAGTACAACGCACGACGTCCGCGCGTGGGCTATTTTGTCAGCGAATAATTCCCACAAAGAAACAATAACCCGATCAAGACGTGAAGCACCGTGACGGATTATGGATTGCGCGCAGGTCGTCGTACACATACTCCCTTGGAACAGTGGTCGTTCCTACGTGTGAGTAACGTAGCAACCTCCACACCGCAGATGGCTCAACGACCGCCTGCGAAAGCATGGTAAGATCACTTCAACTCTTTCATCCCTAGAACATGTACTGACTGGAACCACCTTCCCGCATCGATCGCTTCAATCACAGACGCCAACGCGTTCAAGTCGATCATTTCTGAAAGTGCATTATAATTTATTCTAATCCTGCTGTTTTGTTTTACTTCTTATTGATATTTGTTGTCCGACTCCTCTCTGTAATGCCCAGTGCCTTGGGAGTAAATAAATGAAATGAAATGAAATGAGATTAGAAACGAAAGGGGTAGTTCTAGCCGCGCATTCTTGTGCATGTGGATGCACGTTCGTCTTCCACCGAGCTAGGTTGTTCTTCTCGCAAAGGCACCATCCTCACGGGCACCCTCACCATTGCCGAGGCACCTGCCAAGGCACGTAAAAAATGCCCATGCGTGAGTAGGAAAACAAAGCTGGCATTCCTGAAAGACACCGGTGCCAACAATAGAGTTTTGCTCTATTTAGCTTGTACCAATCCTTGTTTGGTTTTTTATTATTATTGCTTTCTTCTTAGACAATGTCTGTAGAAAAAAACTAAACTTTCAGTTGGCAGCAAGCACTCGCTTTTGTCGTCACTGTGTTTTTCGGGCTGCTTCGCTCTGCACCACCTCAAGAAAAATCGAAGTTCAGCTAAGTCAAACAACCGAAACCACTACATGTCGTCGGAAAAGCTCCACTTGTCTGATTTCTTGACTACGTGTTGCGTCGGCCAATATTTATTAGTACAGCTTATTGCTTCGCCACTATAGATGGCGCCAAGCAACACTTGCAAATGCAAGCCGGTTGACGCCGAGGAACCGTAGACATTTTGAATTTTGGGCACGGTGAACTAATAATGCTGTAGGAGGCAGCCTCGGACGAAGAATACGCAGTTCGAGGTGTACAGCCTTGCGTACACTAAACTAAAATTACCTAATGACCATACAAGCGCCACTGCCAGAACAACTCCAGTTGTGGTTGTTGTGTTGGCTATCCCCTTTCAGAACAACATAAAAACCATCAATATGCACAGCTATAACTCTGCAAGCTGCAGTCTAGCGTTGCTCGAATACGTCGAGGACCGCTACTACTAACATGGTCATCATCGCACCGTAGCGTGCATTAAATGAAATAAGATGTACGTCTCCGGTTCGACGTGAGAGACAACGTTACGTGAAACTACCAGATACCCTTTACAACCAGTGTGCTTGTGCACGCATGTGCGCAAGCCATCATGGCCTGGGCACCCATGTTCAGAACTACTCAATTTGTACATGGACTCCACACAGCAGGTAACGCTTGGCTCGAACAAGCAAACAAAAAACATAGACTGCTACTAGTGGACTGCTTCGCATGAAATGATTCCTACAATCCATGGGACCTGCTGGGTTTTATGTGTCCAAAGTTAGGTTGATTCACTCCGAAATTCATGTTTTTTCATCTGCGCAATCTCATTTGCTTTCTACAGAGCCATGTTTGTTCTTCTTGAAAAGGTCCCACGTTTTCCCGTCATAAATGCAATTTTGCCACCAGAATTTGTGGAAGACACGCCAGAGAATGTAGCACACACACACACACACACATATATATATATATATATATATATAGCAACGGAAGTGTTTTTATTTCGACAGTTTCGGCCAGAGTCTGGCCTTGACATTTAAATTATTTTGTATGAAAAAAATGAAGAAAAGAACAAGCTTCTGCGACACGCGAGACCTTACATTAGGCCGCCACCATCTACACTAAAGCGACCGCCACCCAAATACACTGAACCCTATGCTTCTAAGAAAACAAACACTCACGACACCACTAGCATAGCGCAGTTTTGGAAATTTCTTCGCCCTGTACACTCTGCCCTCTCTCTTTCCCCCCACCTTTTTCTGTCTTCTCTCAGTCTTCGCCGTTGTTTCTTCTTTTCTCATATTTCAGCACAAGGTATAAATGTGAGAATGAAACACGTACCCTCATTTATATATATATATATATATATATATATATATATATATATATATATATATATATATATATATATATATATATATGTGTGTGTGTGTGTGTGTGTGTGTGTGTGTGTGTGTGTGTGTTTCCGGACAGATTTTTCTGTTCTATTTTTTTCTTTTACTCCCTTATTCCCAACGTGTAGTGTAGCAAACTGCACATAGGCTAGGTCACGTCCTTCACATTCCATTATTCTTTCTCTCTCTGTTTCTAGGTAAAAAACAACAAAAAAGCACGCAGTGTGTGCTATTATTACCAAAATCTTCTCGAATGTATCGCAATTGTGATTCACTTGAGTAATCACCGAAAGTCACCTCAATAACGTATATATCTCGATGGCTATGGCGTAACACAGATAAGTAGGCGTAACACGCAAGCAGCTGCGCACGTTTGTATGTCCCTTTCCAGCACGGCAGTACCACCAGATACAGTTTCTTATTTTTTAAAGACAACAGTCTTTCTTAGGGACCCTTGACGTAGAAAGTTTGGTCCATCTATCTATCTGTATATTTGTCTGTTTGTCCACCTTTAACGGTACCTTCAAAAACACCAAACGATATCCCAAACAGCGGGCCCCAGCCGCAGCACCCGCCAATGTTACTCAAGTTTTTGCATTCATACCTGTGTGGTTATCAATTGAATAATTGAAATTGTCAATGATTGCGCATATCTGAGGAACCATACCAACACGTCAATATTCTACATGTGCGCCTTTATACTAGAAAATGCATACATGAGTAATTCTAAAGACCGTAGAGTTTATCACGCTGCGCTGATAATGCAATGCTTGCACGAAAAGGCAAGTGCTTTCAACACTTTGCTAAGACGAGACGTTGGTGGCACCTACCCGTCGCCTTGCGTTCTGCACCTTATCGCCTCCAAGACGGGCGTGCACGACGCGCGCTTCGTTTTCCAAGATAACTGTGCGATAGCGCTCATGTCTCGCGTGTGACGTGACTCGATGCGCTCGTTCGCCTTCGCTGCCCGCTCGAGGCGCTCTGACGCAGCGCCTCCATAATACCATTCACCAATTTTCTTGCGTCCAACATCAAATAAACGTTTTGTTCACTCTCTTCAGACGCACGGCTATCGTCTTTCGACGACATTTGCAGTGTAACATGCAGATATGGGGCCAATTTTTTTTACAGACTAAATACTGTCATTAAAGTCTTGCTGACAGAACATTTTTGTTCTACTAGCAGCATTTCAACTAAATGCATGGTTTCCCAGTCTTTATTGATTTGTGGGGTTTAAGGTCCCCAAATCACCATAAATATATGAAAGACGCCGTAGTGGAGGGCTCCGGAAATTTTGACCACCTGAGGTTCTTCAACGTGCACCCAAATCTGAGCACACGGGCCTACAGCATTTCCACCTCCATCGGAAATGCAGCCGCCGCAGCCGGAATTCGATCCCACGACCTGCGGGTCAGCAGCCGAGTATCTTAGTCACTAGACCACCGTGGCGGGGCTGGTTGCCTGGTCTTTCGCACAGCTTATGTTGAGAGAAACTCATTCGAAAGGCTGTAGACTTGCGAGCCAGGAAGGATCGATAGAGCCAAGTTGCTTTACTTGACCAGGACCAGAGAGTGACAGAGGGGCCCTGCAGCTTCGCCACAAAGCCACAATGTTTCTATTCATTCTGCTTGATGCAATAGACTACTTGGTAGTGGTTTGGGGCGAAGACAGTCGATTATTTCTCGAACGGAGCACCACGGACCGTCGATGAGGGAGTGAAAAGAACAGAGCGCAAAATCCAGTGTGGAGGTGAGAAGCCATCTCTTCACCACCGCTGCGCGAATTCGTGCAAGCGATTGTTGAAATTTCGTGTCGCATGCGGCCAGACAACAGCACCCAGAGCGTCGAAAATCGGGCGAATAAAGGAAGCGCCAAAATGTCGCCGCGATGCGTCATTCCCTCACACGCAGGATTTCTTTTTATCTTTTTGTGAGGCTGGCAACATATACACAACACCTATATGTACAGTCCTGGTCAAAACGTAGCAGGCCAAGCTTCCACATATTCCAATGGGATAGTACACTGCGAACGTTTGCCCTCCACCCTTTGTACATCCATCATCTAGGGTTTCGCAAATACGTGCTTAAGAACGTTGGGAGTTGTGAATGGCAACATATCCTGCAGTGGAGGATACCTACGCGAAACAACAAAAAAAAAGCGCTGCCTTCATCATTGTATAGCGACAACCACTGCTCAGAAAGAACGTACCGTCACTCGTAAAGCTACTTTTGAGAATTTGGGACTTTCTTTCTTACTTCTTCAATTAATCCCACAGCTCGACAGGATTGCAGCTACGTCGGAAGCGTCGATAGCCTTCTGAAGGAAATAAAAACTTTTCCGGAGACTGCCCTCAGCCTTTTGTTTCGTTCAAAAAAAAAAGCGCAAACCCCATTTCTGGCTTCACGGCTCAGCCGGCCGATTTTCACGTCCGTTTTACAAAAAAATTTACAATTTTCCTGAGTTCTCTTGTTTTTTTCTTCTCTCCCACTCTTTTCTCTGTTTCCCGTCTTAGCAGAACGAAGCTGCAAGGTTGCGTGCAGAGACCATTTTCATGGCTGCTTCTCGCAAGACATCCTAGAATCAAACATCCAGATCGGGCTTCGAGCGAGTAGCTTCTTTTGTTCTTTTCTACGGTCGTGCATTTGTTGAGCCGTATCCCGCTCAACCGCGCCTGCTGTTCTGAACTTTTTCTTTATCCCCGTTTCATGGCGGCAGGCGTATTCGCTCTCGATCCCCTTTCTTAAAGGACGAAATCACCCGCAGGGAAGGCCGCGCCGTATATGCCCAATGCATTCCCCTCTGTACGCATGAACAGGCGCCATTCTTCTGCACTTTTTTCACTTATGTCTTTTTTTTCACGTTCTTTGCGATGAAATGCCTTTCGACGCTTCGTAAAACTTTATACCTTTCGTACGGCTAAGTGGCGGAGTACTCTTTTATCGCAATTCGAAATGCTTGTTCATTTCGGAAAGCACTCGTTACGAATGAGCAGTCGCTGAGCTTTTCACACGTACTTTGCACGCTCCGTTTGAGTGAAACAGTTATCGTCGAGGTTTAGCTGCTCTAACGTTGCTTACGGGCACGATGCGGGAGTTTGAAAGGGAGTGATAAGCTCTTCGGAGCACATATTCAGGTTCGCCGCGTGCAGATACTTCAAAGCAGGTCAGTGCGTGTGCGCAAAATAACGACTGGCGTGCCTTTGGCGGATCGTGTAAGGATGCTCCTCAGCCGCTCGACAGGGAGGGCAACTGTCGCAATTTTTGAGTCCCAAACTGCAATGGTTCTGAAGCCTCGTAACGTGCAATCTGAGTAATGTCACGGAATTACCACTACCAATAAACGCTATTGGATAATTGTAATCGGGATGTTCTCTTATCGGCTCTTTTTGGCGATCATTTGTGCCTGTCTGGACGTCATTGTCAACAGTAAGGCAAATTTAACAAATTTGTTGCTGGTACAGAATTTCGAGAAGAAAAATATCACTCTATTTCGTCCGCTTCGTCTTCCTTCTCGCGGTGTCCAGACACCTGAATTTTTCCTAAAAATCAGAAAAGCGTTTTAACAAACCACTTGCCGACTTTATTTTTAACAAACCAGTCTCAAACGGCAATGGTTGAATATACACGTCTCAAGTTCTCCATACATCAGTGCGCGAAGACCCACTGTACAACATACACAACTGGGTGATCTACGATCTCGTACACCAATTTTTTTTAATATACGCGTATTTTCGCTTCAATATAATGCACTCCAGCGATTCTCATCAGTTCGATTCGTGTCTGTTCTGTAAGTAGAAGGTTGCGGAATTCCTAGCTTACGGTTACGTTTTCATCTCATCTGCATTGCACGCAAGGGTGAGTGCCCTTATTTTTTGCATTTCTCGGTGTGCTCTAGCTCTATCTTAAGTAAAGAACTGCACTAGTTGAGCTATCATTGAAGCAGCGAAATTATTGTTTGCTTCATTGTGTTCACGCCTGTGTCCATCCTCGGAACACATCGATAACAGTTTCCCCACGCAGAGTAGCCCTTCCGCGATTAGTATACGCCGGCTAAATTACCTGCCTTTCGATCAAGAGTTTTCTCTTTCCGTAGCCTTAAATGCGGAAGACACTGCCTCCGTCCTTTCGGGCATGCAACCACACTTGCAAAGCACGGCTTTGTGAAGCATCAAACGACGATTAGTTTATCGCTCAGGCGTACAACCTGCGCTTCTTCCGTTCTGTTCCCGAGCCATTATACCGGCAGCTTCTAAAAAACTCCTCATCGTCGCCGAATAAAGACATCAAACGAGCTTCCGGACGGGAACGTCGTTGTAGAAGACAGCGTGCAGACACGCGAGCCATGACGTGAGCCATCAAATTCAAGCGATGGATAGAACATTATCCGGCCATTTTGAGCAGATAAGCATTGTCGATGTTTAGCTTTAATAATCCGTCAGTGCTGTCGCTCGTCAAGCTCGGATACTTGCAGGAAGGTGTCCATCCCATACTTGTCTCCGTCATTAAGGCTAAAGTGTTTGCTTGGGCGTATTGGTGCGACATATTGGAAGGGAACAGCGCGAAAGACGAGACATCAGGCAAAGATGGACACGTACAATCTATGCGTTCATCTTTGCTCAGTCTCTCGTCTTTCGCGCTGTTGCCCTCGAATACGTAATTAAAGGACGTCGCATAGAATAGTTGCTAGCATAAACCATCGTTTCGAGCTGAACGATTAGTTTTTGGTTCCTGCGTTTGCAATAGAACCTACGCAAACGTCCGAGGCTTCGTTGGGCTGGCGCAGCTGTCCTCGTGTACTGGTGACGCATACACAATTGACGTCTTGCAACTTTGTTCGTGTCGTAAGACAGTAACATTTCATTTCGCGCTGAATGTGCGCCTTCGCTTGGCGTGTGGTGGTACCGTCCTATTTGCAAGGTCCAACACTTCTCACCGTATATTCTGCATTGGACCAGCTAATGACACTCGAAACGACTGCGAGCACAATGTGCGTCTTTTTTTTTAGCAAAAACTTAATTCGTCGGAACTCATCATCACACATGTTGGATGACAGCTCTGTAGATCTTTCTGCACGCTTCCCGCAGTGTATGGTGGGAACTGGTTAGCGTCTGTTCCACGTTATAATTCAGAAGAATCGCTACGACCTACGAGAACGAAGCGGCTCAAGCGCCTGTAAAAACGCTGGGCTCCCGTAATTCATCTTTACAGAGGAGGTGAAAGAGAGGACCTATAACTTTGTAGATAATGTGACCCATCTATGCACATAGGACGACACGGCAGAATTACGCAACGGAGAGATCAGGTGCAAGTGCGAAACCGCAGTGAGTGGAACAACAAGAGTAAGTGACTCAAATGAAAGAAATACATAAGAGTGTGAGATTAACACTCGTGCTGACTATATTGATAGTACTTGAACAGTAGTATAACTTTATTGAAACAGAATTTGTGACTTGCCTGCATGGGCCAGCGCCACCCAGGAGGCAGCTTGGAGGACGTGTCCGCTTGTCACCCGCCATGGTGGTTGTGGAGTTTATGTGGCTGGAGTGCGGACCGGAGGTCACGGGATTTATTTCCCGCTGTGGCGGCTGCATTTCCATTGGGGGCACAAATGTTTGAGGTCCGCGCATTAAGGGGCACATTAAAGAGCACCAGGTGGTTTCGTTTCCAGAGTCCTCCACTAGACATCTCTCATAATCATACCGTTAATGTAGGGCATCAAATTCCAATTATTATTATTATTATTATTATTATTATTATTATTATTATTATTATTATTATTATTATTATTATTATTATTATTATTATTATTATTATTATTATTATTCCCTTGCTATCATATACGGCTGAGTTCTTGTTGGCAACTTAGCCTTTTGACGAACTCTGGCCTAGTTCCGTGGTGAGGCTGGAGTTTTTTCACCGCGGCTTGTCACAGTGATCGGTGCAACTTCAGGAGCTTCTTGGTCTATCTTTTTCCCTTATCATTCTCGCACTCTTTTCGTTGTCACCGTGTTTATTCTCCCGGTATCCTGGAACGTAAGGCTTCGAACCACGTCGTCTACCACCTCACTCTGACAGCGATCGGCTATGTCAAAAAAAAAACTTGTGGGCTGGAAAACAGCATGCGTCTGGTGAGCTTTTTGGACTTGCTTTTTTTTTTTCTCACGAAAGTGTTTAATCCCGGGCATGACCAGAACTTCACTGGCGTCAGTTCTGTCGTGGAAGTCACGCTGACGAAGTGCACATGAACGCTCACAAAGAAAAGCCATGAGAAAGCGTTTTGGAGATTTCGACGACCTGGGAGTCGGGCCAGCGACCTCTAAGTCACTGACGATAGGTGCTGTCTGCTCTTCCCAATGCCTTACCAAAGCACATGCCCGAGCTCTTGGATCTTGTATCTCTCACACCTCCTTGTCACAGCGATCTTGGTTCACAGAGATCGCGTCGTCATCTAGGGGCGATAAAAGGACTTATACATGATTTTGACAATAGCGAGCACCGACAGTGATCTCTTACGTAGTTTCGGCGCAACGCAGGCTTTTAATGCATTAATGCGGCAAACTCTACGGTTTGTATATAGCACAGTGCACATTGATTAGGTTCGGTGACGAATTGCGCAACATAAAGAAAACTATGTTGCGCAAGTGTTCTCCTTAGAACAATATTGTAAATGTACTTTGAGTTAATTACAGTATATCAGTTAATGCTTTCCACAAGCAGCCAAGTCAAGCTTTTATGACGCTGCAATATTTGCTTCGTGCTTCTCTGGTTACATTCTACATCATCACTTATGACTACCAGCGTTGCTAATTGAACTTTATTGACCATCTGCGAAATGTTTGGTGCGCGAAAAAAAAAGGGCGAGGGGAAGGTTCGAAAGAGGCCAGACAGTTCGGTGTCCCAAACTATGGCATATACTACACATCTGGGAATTCCATACAAGCACATACAAGGGAATAAAGCCAGTGTGCAGAGATTCGGCAGCCCTACATGGCATAAGTATACAAAATGGTGTTAACAATAAACAAACAAATAATTATTATACTTACACATACAAGAATACTGCAAAAATTCACAAAATCCCAAATGCACAAAATTAACACATTTAGCTGCTTCCTAGCCCCGCCGTGGTGGTCTAGGGGCTAAGGCACTCGGCTGCTGACCCACAGGTCGCGGGTTCAAATCCCGGCTGCGGCGGCTGCATTTCCGATGGAGGCGCAAATGTTGTAGGCCCGTGTGCTCAGATTTGGGTGCACGTTAAAGAACCCCAGGTGGTCCAAATTTCCTTAGCCCTGCACTACGGCGTCTCTCATAATCATATAGTGGTTTTGGGACGTTAAACCCACATATCAATCAATCTAGCTGTTTCGTATCATATATTACAATTGAATACTTCTATATTCGCACTTTGTATGCTTTGTATTTCACTCAAAGATGCGGAATCTACACCCGTACAATTTTTACGTCCCTAATTCGGCCGTAACTCGTAAAAAGGGAAAAAAAACGTAATGACTAGGAAGCCTACAGACAAACCGAAAATTCTCTTCTCAGCCCGACGGCCCAGTCTGCCGCAAGGTGTCTTTCCGTGCACGGCAGGTCCTTCTTTTTATTTCGTATGGATTCGGTGGTGAGACAGCGAGGCCATGAGAAAACACTGAATCGCGGAAGCGCAAAGTGGCAAAACGACTAGGAAGAGTGCAATGCCCGCGCGATCGCCCCTCCAGAGAGACCGCGCCCTACATTATGACGGCAGGTGAAGGGGCCAGTCCATCGTGGTGATATTCCCCGACCCGCATAGCCCTCGGCTGCGATTCCAGGCGCCACTCACGAAAGCGTTAGATCACGTCTTTCTTCGCTCACTGTGGCTGTAAATTATAGGTGCTGTTGGAGAGTGCATGACGCTTGCGTCGCACCGTCACCCGTAAGTAATTCAGAAGACACGTGATAACCCTAGACGTTTCGCAAAAGGACACATGATAAGCCACAGCAGCCTCAGAAAACGATACACCACACCAACGAAAGGAAAGGGCATCGTTGTTGCAGTGGTTCACCTTCAAAAGGGAAGAGCTCAGAAACAAAATAGTCAGCTCCACTCCGTGAGAATCATCAAGATTAAATCTCATAAACCTTTAGTAAGGATATTGCGTTTCTCTTTTTTGCAAGTTTCTTCTGTGTATATCTGTGTTTTGTCAGTGTTCGTCATCCGTTTTGCTATGTGGTGATAAAAGTGTTCCATTGTACTATTGCATCTGCTGTCGCCCCCACCCCGCCCCTTGCTCACTCGAAACAGATATAATCACTCTTATTAAGGAATATGTCGTCTAAGCCGTCAAAATTCCAGATTAAAGAAGTCATCTGCAGAACAAGTTTTATCAAGACAGAAATTTCTGCTATAAGGAGGTCTTCTTAAGACACTTTAAAGCGTTTTTTTTTTGTGATTCGTGTTGTTTACGAGTATATTATCTTCGCCGTTCAGCAATACTGATTGAAGAAGTTAAGTTCAATAAGAATACGACTGTCATGAAACTTTAAATCGCGCTATAAAGTGGACTTTGAAATGCCTGTTTTCTCGGCAAACAGCAGATCGCACGTCGTTTCTTCAATGCATGCAGAGACATGCACGGGCCGCCATGAAGCGAAATGCGAACTGCGCGCACCATCTCTCATTGCAATGAGGAAAGCACCGCTTAAAGTCGTGTGGTATTGACATTGCTTCAGCAATCATGAGTGTTTCCAAAACTTTGCGTAATAGATTGGCAATGATAACCATCTAACCTAATTCCTCCCAAGCTCTTGTGAATCTTGTATCCATCCAACCCATCCATCCATCCAATCTTCCATACAAGTGCGAATCTTGTATCCATCTGTGCAGCTGCTTCTGTTTCTGCAATGTTAGTTAGGTCGCCGATCTAGCATGTGCGGCGGTGCGCGTCAGTTGTGTCTGCTTTTGCGTTATTTTGTGCATGTATGAAGATTCACAGAGACTATGGATGTAGCTGTGAACAAACTGTACTTCACTGCATGCACAACTTATGGGCCCGAATGCAAGTGCGTTTCTCTGGAGTGGGTGTTACGCTGACCGATGGTTAGACCTATGCCGTTGGATTTCTTACTGAGATAAGCGCGCCTCGTCTTGCGTGTGGAATACTCACGCTGTTTCCTTTCTCTCTCTCTCTCTTTTTGTGCTGGAGTGATGTATGCAGCGCTTCGAGCTGCGATTACTTTTCTTTGGTTCTATGACTTCTGTGATAACCTCAGGTTACTTTGAAGATAAGGTAATGTTCGATGCGTTACACTCTGTATTCGAGAACCAGAGAGAAATTTTCAAAAAAATTAATCAAAATAAAACGCGTTGCATTGCATCACGAGTTGCATGTGTGACATGTTTCAGTAGTGCGTAAATTCGAGCACAATTGAGAATTAAGGTACTGAAAAATAAATGTACATCATCTTTTCACGCAGACGGCCTGGCTTCAATCCTCACTCAGACCCCGAAATTTCTGTGATTTATTTTATTTTCATCGTTCTCTGTTTTTCGGTCACCGCCAAGATGATTTTTCGCTCACAACCAGCGACGGCCACGCCGACAGCGACGCCAACGTCGGAATTTCTGCCTATCGAGTTCTTTAACGATATCACGTTAAAACAACCGTCATGGGGGAGCAGATCCAGCCGTATATTTTGGTAGGGTGGTGGTGGTGTAGCTAGTAAAACTGGAGAACGGAGGGGGTGTCGTGACGCCTATTTTTATTATAATTACAATCACCACAATAACTTCATCACAGCATAAATACTGTTGATTTGACCAGCTTATTGGTCCCAATCAGTGTTGTCGACGGCAGACACTAAAGTGAGGGATGAGCTGACACAGGCTTTGTAGAATGGGGCGATCACCCTTATTACCCTCTCCTGTTCCTTTGGTTCAGCGATTGGTCTCACAAGACAGCAATAGTGGTACGTTGTACGTTGTGGCAGAAAACACAGACGACGGGAATTTAGGGATATTCACAGGATGCAATAGGGTACAATCGGCGGTTGGCGCATGCACACTCGGCTGATATGGTGGCGCCGTCTAGTAAACTGGCCTACAAGCTCTTTCCGTGCACAGTAAACTGCATAAATGGCTTTCGTATCTTTCCTGAAGCTACTGGAAAAATAAACACCCGAAATTTCCTGCACGTTTTTATTTTGCACAAATGCTTGTTCATGGCTGATAGTGCCGGAATCGTTGTGACCGCTAAGTACCAGAAATGTTTAGCGTTTCCATAAATAATTGCGACGATAACTATGACAATCTACCAACATATCGGTGCTCTTCTGCTTGCCGCTTTGTCGGCCCAGCGTTTTCTCTAGAGCATGCTCTATTAGCTCTACGGACTACGTAATGTAGCGAATTCGGTTAGTTTGAACGTACTCATGATGGTCAGTGCGAAAAGAGAACACCATAAACAAGGAAGTACACGACACAGTGCATGTGTTGCTTACTTCCTCGTTTTTCGTGGCCTTTTTTTTGCGCTGACCGTCATGGGCTCTATCGGTGCCGAGCACGTACGCCCTCTGCCCACCTGAGCGAAAGTACGCTGCTAATCTTCTTCGAGAGAGTTCCTTTCTCTCTCGCCATTCTCGGCCTGGCGCAACCCACCGAGCTTCACTGTCGTCACTCCGCCAGTCCACGTGCCTCGGAGGGGACCCCCAGATGCACCTGCTGTGCGCTCTTCGGGACAACTGAAACCATTCCGTGGGCACAGGTAGACCCTAATAGGAGCCGCTGTTATAAAGCCAATATTTACGCATGGTTAAGCACGACTATTGAAAAAGGAGAGTCGGCTTGCTGCTCGTTGACGTGCCGGCAGTACCGATGCCGGCAAACTGATGCTGGCTTCCCGGTGACTAAGGGCAACCACTTACACAAGCAAAACAGACACATCTCCAGAACGCCAGCAAGCACCTCATCTTTTGGTCAAATGGTATGACGCCATGCGTGAAGTTTCTTCTCAGTTGAAGTGACCCCCTCGCCGCTGAGATGCTGACATACTTTTCTCGTTAAAAAAGGCGGCTAATGGTTGAATGATAGCTCTGGTTTCTTTCATGTTCCGGGCACGTTAGCATGCGCTTGCAGATGTCAATATAAACGTTCAGTTTTACGTACGTCGATGAGTTTGCTTACGCCTAGCTTCCACGTGACCAAAATGAGCGTGCAGCAATAGGGTCCATCCGTGCGCCTTTCAGACTTGGTCTTACTCGGCGTTTTCCCTGGACTATATACGGGACTACCAATAAAGGACATTACAGATAATGGCGCTCCAAAAGAACGCTCCGAACGGTGCTCAGTGCCTAAGATTTTTGAAAAGCGAATATTTGGATGTGCTTCATAAATTTTTAGAGTGCAACGCAAACAATGCTGTAGGTGTGAAAACAATCTTTGTAATTGAGTCCACGTTAAAAGAGTGGTCGTAGATGGTTCACGTTTTAAAAACATAACCTATGTAGTAAATCTAACTCCCAACTACTGTTTAAGCATAGCGGCTTACGCTACGACACCTATGACGACGATGGGTGTTCGGCAGGAACATCTGCTTGATTGCCATTGCGATGAAATACCGTGCTCACCAAAGACATACGTCGTGTCTCAATCCTTTGTGTTCCTTTTCCCTCACCCCAAGTGTAGGGTAGCCAACCGAGCCAAGCTTGGTTAACCTCCCTGCCTTTCCTCTCAATTTACCTCTCTCTCTCTCTTTGTGTTGTTTCCGGTCTTATGAGTTGTAGAAGTCGAACAAGTTACAGCTGAGCACCGTACTCGCGTGGTTCGAACATAGCGACCACTTGGTAGATGGCCGGCCGGTGCAGGACAACACTTTTTAGCGGATGCGGCAGGAAAGTAGTTGGTGTTTTCTTTCTTTGAGCAGGACAAGAAACGAATGGCTGTTGGTACGTCGTTCTTTCTTTCTCTCTCTGAATCGTTTACGAGAGGCATTAAAACCCACTTCCTCTCTGTGCTGCGAACGTACTTGCCAAGAGATATTTCCGGCCGTTAGAGATGCCCGCTTGGTGTGATAATCCAAGCAATGTGCGGTACCCAGCCAAGTGGCAAGAAAACCACAGTGCTAAGTTCTGCGCTCTACGCACGCCTCACAAAACTTACGCGTCAGGCGCAGCAAGCGCAGCACGCTTACAGAGAAAACACTGAAAAAAAACATCAGCACTGTGCTTTGTCTTCATTGTTCGGCATACAAAAACAATGTGAATTTTTTCACCTGGGTCTTTGCAACCGGCTTCTATACCAACACAGCTTGCACATGAAGAGCGAACGCTTCTTGCCTCTTGCCTTTTTCTTTGAGGGTGAGTCACTTTTCTTGTTGTTTCTGGTCCTCTTTCTTTGATCTACAAAACCTTGCTAGTGTGAGTGCACATGTTGCTCGTTCATCCGAATCTTGGCCGTTTTGATGGTTGTCGGTGTCATCATCATCGTCAACAACAACTATCGACACCTCTCTGCCCTCTACAAAGCAGAAAAAAAATTAATGCTATGCTCGCCATGCGGGCAAGAAAGTTTCGCTTTGTGTAGCGTATACAGGCACGCCTACAGAGAATATCATTCACCCCCATGTCACTATTGAACAACCAACCTCACACTAATTCAAGTGTAACGAAGAATTAACCCCGTCGCTTGGTCAATGAAAATTGCAGGCTTATTGGCTACACGAGTTTGTTTAAACCTCCTCTCTTTTCTATTTCCCAGGTTCTCTTCCCGTGGCGCAGAAACGCCGTGTTATGGGTTGCAGTTTTCTTCACTTACAACCAATAACCACCTCACCCTCCCCACAAGACACGCCGCACTTGAATGCAACCAAGCCGTCCTCGACACTTCTGTCAGCTTAATAATGTTTTAGATGCCCTATCAGACACCGGCCTTGAAACACAAGGCATGAGATACAAAAAAATCAAGTAATAATAATTAATATCACTCACCATAAATCAGGCTTCCACCCGGAATACCACCCAAATACTCTGCGCCACAGTTAAGTGTTACATCTCATAACTACGCCAGGGCTTGAAAACGCTCTGGAAAGAGGAGCTTTGCAGCCGCGCCTGGGACGGAGTCCGGCTTAGAGACCGAATATTGCGTGACTGAGGTGATGAATCACACAAGGCGGCACACAATGGTCGCTGCGTTGCGAGCGGTAGGTTGAGCGTGTCCAACCCATTGCAAAGATTGGACTTCCAGCCAATAAAACATGACTCACCTATAATTAGTCATTATCAGCATCAGCCCCAGCATTAACAAGAAAAGAAAAAATCCAGGAGACAGCAACGCACAATGTGGCTAAAGAAATAATTTTAGAGCGAATAAGCATCACCCTGACAAGAAAAAAAAAAGGGGGGGGGGCACTGCACTTGCGCAGCAAGCTTTATTTGTTTATGGCAGCGGCATAGTTCACGAAAAAAACCTGATGCCGGTGACGGTACAAAAATGCGAATGCACAGATATGAGGCCCTCGCAGGTGCTGTGCGTAGAGTCTCGACACCCGGCCTACCACACTGATGACATTGGAAACACCAAAAATGTACAAAAATGCATGTTTATTCACCGACTGTTGTGTTTTGTACGATGAAATTTATGCTAACAATGACGATCAAGTAGCACTTGACATTGTTTGCCTTACTAGTAAGCCCGATTAGTACAATACCTGGGGAACGGTTATTGCCACAGACAAAAAATTCCCTTCGTCTGGCACGAAATTAGTACATCTTAACATTTACAATGTTCATTCTTCATGAATTTGAGAAGTTTATATGCTCAGATTACTCGGCTTTCCTATCACTAGTATCTTATTCTGAAACATGAACGAAATTCTAAAGTCGGCGTTGCCGAAAATATGTTTGCTACATGATTACGAAAAAAATAAAAAGGTGCCAAAAATGAGGACACATGAAGAATGGACAATACAATACAATGGCTGCAAAACAGTGCGAAAAACGCGGACACTGAAAAAAAAGAAAGAAAGCCACGACCAAACACCAATCCCCAGCAATCTCATGACTGCGAAGCAACGCGAAAAACGCAGACACAGAAAGAACAGCCACCAACAAGTGCTGACTACCAGCAATCTTATGACTGCAACCAAGCACGAAAAGCGAAGACGCAGAAGGAAGAGGCGGGAGCAAGCGCCAACTACCAGCTGATACATTACAGCAAAACAGCGCGAAAAACGAGGACAGAGAAGCAACAGACAGGACCATGCGCTGATTGTCAATAGTCGGCGTTCACACCTGTGTTGTTCTTTCTGCGCCTGCGTTTTTTGCGCTGCCTTGCAGTGGTGAAGCCACCCGACAAACTTAGTGTGATACCCTTTTAAAGTCTGTTAGCTAGAATTGCAGGACACTCATCCTTGCTGAGAACTAGTTAGTTGCATCACTATGATCACATCCATACATATTTAAATACGCTTGTGTCATTTGGAACCCGCGCAATTACAACTATAGTAGGAATATTGAACGAAAAAAAAAAGCCGTTTACTGCAAGTGTTCACGACATGATTCCCTTATTGACCTCATATATGTAGTAGAAAACTGTATCAAGCAGCTCTGTTTCCGGAGAAATTTCGAGTATACTAAATTGCTATAGTTGCACCTAAGAAACTTGCTGTCGCTCGCAACAAATACCACTGGGCACAACCGAGAAAACTGGCGTGTAGAATTACTTCCTGTTACACCTCTCTACGGCATAACATGTAATTTTTTTCTGGAACAATAACAGAACATAACATTTGTAATTTGGTTAACTTGCAGGAGTTCTTATGCTTTTCGCTCTGCTTACCCTGTCTGGACCGGTCCGGAATTAGCAGCCGTAAATGAACAAACCACCCGACTGAAAATGCTCGTTTGCAGAAGATGGAAAAGGGTGCTTGCCTCGGTCACGAGATGACGCGATATCTTTATCAGCAGAGCCATCTCGATCGACGTTTTGAACGGATTTCTGTCGCTGTAACCCGTAAAGGCTTATTGCTTTAATCAATGTCACATATCCCCTTAACGTCGTAATTTTCAATATTCGTCAGTTCGGAGAAAGTTTTCACCAGTTTCTGACGGACACTTAGGTGTTACACGTTGACGGGCTCCCGAAGTGACATCTCCGCTCTTTCAATTTAGAAGCGTCCGGATGTCACAAACCCTGAATGACAGCATAAAATGGCTAAACTTAAACGACTGCACCGCACTCGCTGATACTCGGCGCATATTGGACGGCACTCATGGCCCAATTCGACTGGTTGCGCAAAAAAGGACACAAAAAGAAAACGATTTTCAGTAGTTATACCAACAGCGATGTGCAAAAAGTAAATACGCTACCATCAACTGCATCGGGAAAGTAAAAACAGAAATGTCTTGAGCAAGGAGATATCGACGTTTCCGAGCCGACCGAGTGGCTCGTCTGGAACCGATTGTGAAGAAGCGGAGCGAACGAATATATTTATATAGTGTAACGTAACGAAAGCGCCGTTCTTTTGTGTTCGGGAAATCGAAGGGAACGACGAGCCCCCTCTTTCCGCTTTCTTGACGTTCTCAACTGGTTGACTCCGATAGACGTGCGCTCTCGTGATTCAGCGTTTGCAAACCTCAAAACATCAAAGTCGAGAATACGGGAAAGCGCCCGGAACCGATAATCAGAAAAGGGCAGAAAATTCGCAGATACGTAAAATCGAAGAGGTAATCAGAGTGTGGCTGGTGATCAGCGCACCGTTCTTATCTGCTTCCATTTTTTCCCCCTATATTCTGTTGGTAATTTTTCGTTCGCCGCTCCAAGTATTTTATACTCTTCATTATATTTCCCCCGATATGAAAAATGCTGGGACGAGAAAATGACGAAAGGATCGGGCAAATCGGGGTCTGTGATATCCTTTTTTTTTGTCGCACGTTTTTTTTTGTTGTTCTTCTTTTAACTTGTGGCTTCATCCCATTTGCGCGTGTCAGGTTCTTTCATGTGTTGTGGTCGAAAGAAATTCTGGTCTGCTTTGCGCACCCACAGAACCACTCTGTTTATAAAGCAGCTCGTGCAGTTTTTTTTTAACTCAGTCACGTTATGAAATTTCGTTTCCATTCGTAACACAACCGAATTTGATTCTCAATCAAAGACTGCATCTGTCCATACTCGTGGGTTTCTCTTTGCTCTGCTCACCACCCGGTTAGCAGTTGCGTTAGACGTTAATAATTACGAAGTAAAGCAATGCAAGATCAAAGCTTCACGCCTACTGTATTCGAACAACGGCCTGTATACGAAATCATCGACAGACACAAAAGTTGCGGAGTTGTTCGAGAAACTGCTGCGCCGCATTTTGTTCTTGCTTTCACTCAGCGGGTACGGCAGTGCACTGCACATCCTCACGTAGTCTTTTTTTTTTTTTACCTTATCATCAGCGGCGCACATTCTCCGCAATCCCGTATATGTGTTCCGCGAAGTTATTATAGCAGTTATCGATCGCGCCCACACAAACGTAAAACCAGAGGACACGGAAGTGAGCTAGGTCTCATTGAAGAGGGTAGAATCGGGACGGCAAAAGCCAATACGGAAAGTAAACAGTGCCTCGACGAACTCACCTTGGAAGTTTAAAGAAAGGCACGAAATGGTGGCGAACCTTGTTTACCGTACGTGCGCTACCGTCTCTCTTATTTGCTGATTCGTTTTTCGTTCGATATTTCGCCAAGGAAAAAAGTGTTTCCAGTTTTTCGCTTCTTTGTTCCCCTCCTTTCGAGAAAGAGCCGTCGCAGAGTGTGCTTAGTTCTCGTAAAAGTGCGCACTAGCAATCGACTGTGACGCAGAAAGTGCGAGAAAATATTTAAGATGTGCGTCTCAGTGAATATGGCGGCTGGTTCCTGGGCTCCCTACGCTGATGCTCAGCTTTGTCTTGATCGCATCTCCTTTTAGCAGTGAAGCACATTAGGGGTTGGGCTTCCCCGCGTTTAATGTCGTCACGGTTCATCGTGAATCGGTGTGAGCCACGAAAACTGGATACGTCCCGCCACTCGTCTCCGTTCCACTGAAAGTTGAGAAGGCGACAGTTAGGCCTACAAATGGCTGGCAACGTTGGTGGCGCTGACAGACCTACATTTCCTAAGGAATTAGAGCCGGGAATATAAGGAAACAGAAGCACCTTAGAGATTAAGCTGCGTTCCGACACAGTTTTCCAACGACGCCAGTGGTGCGGTAACACCCTTCCCTAGGCGTACGGTTTCATGGCTTGGCAACACCAGTGCAGCAGAGACATTTCTCTCGAAACACTGTGTGTTTCATCTTTGTTGGGCTGAAAAGCCCTTCCCAATATGCTTAGCCGCCTCCCTACTAAAGCTTATTTTGGCCAGTATAACATATTCACTTGTTATGTAGAAGAAATAAAGTTCGCCCTCTATAAAGCCAGCCGCTCTCACTGTCTCTGCGTTTCTGTGGATTTCAAAACATTTATTGAAATACTTCTTCATTCGCACAGTGTCCTTGCTCTTCAGGCAGGCCTAATTTGCTGCTTAATTTCCAAATATTGTTAGAGTGCAAACACACGGCTCACTCAAGGGCGCACCGACGCACCCATGCACCAGACGCGTGCAGCACTGTCGAATAATTCGGACATCGAATAAAAATCTCGAGTATGTTTGTCTTGCCATGGTAATCCTGGAAATTACAATTCTGATCGCTTTGGACTGTGATTAGGTTTCTGTATACAAATTTATCTGGCCATTGTTGTTTCATTATAGTAAATCAAATACAAATATTGAGGCAGCTTCGCCCTATAGTGGTGCCCAGCTGGAAGGAAAGCGTTGCAGAACGGTCTTTCTTCTTTTTCTTTATTATTCTTACTCTTTGTTTTTCTTCTCTTTCTCTCTACTTTTCTTTTGTCTCTACACATTTTCATTTTTTTTCTTCCTTTCCTTATCTATTTCTTTCATATGTGAACCATTCTTTGATTTTCTTTCGGTTTCTCCATGTATCACGCTTTCTCTTTTCTTTTTCTATCTCTTCGACGCTCTCGATTCCTTTTTTTTATTCTCTTGGTTTCTCTCTTTTTTTCTATTTCTGGCTTGCTAACTGTCTTTTCTATCTTTTTTTATTACTGGTGTCACACGGGCACTTTTAATCACGATCAGGGTGATCCGGATCGGTTTTCTTGATCGCCGTGCTTGGGTGTGCTTGGGCGCTGCTGCACGGCCCAAGCACACCCAGTTCGAGCTTGGGTGTGATGAAATGCACCAGATGGCACTTGCGTGCGGTAAAACATGTCATTGTGAAAACTCAGCGTACAAAATTCTAATAAAGCGATTTATGAGCAAAATTTTATTTGTGCAATGACCATTCGAAAGTCAAAAACTTTGCGTGCCACTACAAAAGTTTTTTTTTCATAAATCCATCATTCGGTAGAGTTTTTTGTTTTTGCATTTACCTGCATTGCTGAGCGAGAACTCTAATGTTCACTTTTACTTCTGATGGCCACTGCTCATAGCCGTCCAGTCACTGCGAAACCGCAGCCTCGTTGTACACGCTGGAATTTCAGTTCTGGCGCCTCAAGTCTCCCAGTTCCTCCTGCCAGCGGTCAATTACTGTAAAGGTCTTTTTATTCGACCACAAAGTGCGCGTACGTTGCGACAAAGTCGAAGAGCTGGTGACACTCATAATCAATTTGATTCGAGGTGCTTCAACTGCTCCGACGGTGCGAGAGTTGAACTGCTTATTGTCTGCTTCTCCCATAACCACATGTGGTCAATACGAATCTTAAAATATAGATAATTAGATATTTTTCCCCATTGAAAGAGTGTAAAATTTGTTTTATAAATTATTATATAGCTTTTCAAATCTGTTTGTATAAATTTATGCTTCATTTTTTGTTTCTTTTGCACGATGGAGTGCAGACGACACGAAATCACGATTTCTCAGTCAAATCGCGATGCGCGAATCGCAGTAGTCTTGATCCCGATCGGGTTTAATCACGATTAAAAGGAACCGTGTAGCAGCAGCTAACCCGGATCGTGGTTTATTCGAATCGGCACTGATCGCGATTAAAAATGCGCATGTGACACCGGTAGTATCTTTGTCTTTCTCTTCGTCTTTCTCCTCATTCTGTTTCTCTCTTCCTCTTTCTTTATATTTATTTTATTTATTTCACACTCTCCGTACTTATTCTCTAGTCCATAACAGTGACTTCATCACACGCCCGACAAATCGAAGAACGTATTCCGGGACCGAAGCAGAAGAGGACGAAGAGACCACGTGCCAGTTCACGGCGATAACTTTTGTTCGCGACTGCCGAGGTTTCTCCGCGCTTAAAAACATCGGCTGTTTAAAATTTTCAATCTCAACTTATGTCTACTGACCCGAGCTCGGCCATGCTTTCAGTGCAGCCACCCTTGCTTATGTTCCAGCACCACACGAAGCTGGCTGCTAGATTTTGTATTCATTCTGGAGCGGACATGAAGGTTACTCCGGTGTTGTGCTACGTAACGCAGTCGCACAGGTAGTATATTCCGTACTCTTCAAATATGCATGCGAGCATTTCAAGCTTCTCTGAATGAAGTTAACTTAGTACATTATTAGTTGCATGTATATTCGGTAGAACTTTATGTACTCTTCTGATTTCTTGTATCCATGTAGCGATACTTCTCTCAAAAGAAGTATCTGTCTTAATTTCTATGCATTCAATAATGCATCGCGCATCTTAAAATACAACGTACAGCTATAGAAACACCCCTGGGCGAAGCAACGAATGTCGGCTGAACTCCGCATCTTAATCTCATAATGCTGCTACTAGGCTACCTGAATAAAACTAACAATAGTGACGTCGTTTATCTTACCGCCACAGTGCTTCATTGAGCCCAGGTGGCCAGGCCTACGGGTCACAGATGGAGCCGAGATGGAGCCGCTCAAGCTCTCTCTACAAAATCAAGCGTGCTTAGGTCTACGTGTAGGCGGTGTTTTGTTTGTTTCCTCAATTTTTTTCTTCTTATGCTGTCAGTGCAATTATTCTTTTTTGTAGCACCTGTGTTGCTGCGCATACCAATGCCTGCGCTGCCCATCACTCGAGTATATATATATATATATATATATATATATATATATGTGTGTGTGTGTGTGTGTGTGTGTGTGTGTGTGTGTTAGATAGATAGATAGATAGATAGATAGATAGATAGATAGATAGATAGATAGATAGATAGATAGATAGTTGAACACGGTTAGTGTTGTTTATCTTTGTAGGCCGGCCTAGGCAAGTTGACTGATGCTGCAAGTTGTAGCTCAATTGTGTATTCGTTCAACATATCGACACACTGACGTTCACACTTTTTCACCGCTAAACTAGAGGAAAGAAATAAAGGCAGATCAAACCGCCGTCCTGGGCGATTGCGGTGCGCCGAAAAAAAAGCCGAATGTGAACAACGACAGAGCAAGATCGTCGTCACCACCACATACCGTATAAACGGCCTCGATGTTTTTTTTTTTTGTTCTTTTTTCTGCTGCTGTCTTCTCGGCAGCTCTCTTCTGACCACCCCAAAATTCTAAAACAAAAGTGGTTTCCGCTGAGGGCGGCGAATTTATCTCACGGAGTCCCCAATGTGACTAGCTCGGTATTTTCTGGCTTCACTCGTCGCTTGCACTCGTTCATTACATTTTTTATCTTTTTTATTGGAGTAGGGGAGTGGGCAGGACAATGTAAGGAAAACCACCAAAGACATCTAGACGCCAGGGGAGATGAAAGGACGAAGAAAATGACGCGAAATGACCGGAGGGTCAGTGAAAAAGACAACGAAAATTGGTTGATGGGGAAGGATAGCGATGGCGTGCCACGAAGACTAGATGAAAACAGGCAGAAAGACGGTTCGCGTGGTGAGTTCGTACGGTAAAAATACGTTTTTGTTCTTACGGCACGCAACAGGCCTTCAAAAAACATTGAGGCAGCAACTTGCCCGATTCCTACACTACCGCCACACCGGGAGGCTCCCCACGAGACGCGGAAAAAAGGAGATTCACGTCAGTCGTAGAAAGATGTCGGTCAATGAAATGCGCCAGGTCCGATGTTATGGGAAGCCAAACGAGGCATACATCGAAAAAAAACAGAAACAAAAAACCCCTGAAACTTAAGCGCGTCCAGTGCCAGACGAGACAACGAGAACACTTTCAGTGAACGAAAGCCTATTGAAACGACGATCCCGACAAGGAGCAGGACGTCACGCCATGGCGGCTTCGCTGCAGGCGTAGTGGATGGCAAGCTGACACGATGGTTTATATAGTGCGGCGATAGCGAGATACCGAAGATACGAGTGCGCAGGACAGCGAAAGGAGGCGGGAAAACGAGCCGTCCGAGAAGTGGGGCCACGCGCCTTCGCGGTGGAGTGTATACGTGATCGGAATTGCAGTGAAGACCTTTGGACTTCTCACCTATACGTGCTCTTCGAGAGTTCTTTCACGCAGGTCAGCTTCTTTTGTAGTTCCGCTCTGAAACCCAATGAAACCAGCTTACCTCCCCGAAAAAGCTCTGTGTGAACGCGCTCAAAGGAATTTTTCGGTAGACTCGTGTTAAAACAGTAAAATGGTGCGCACAAATGAAGTGGGGACTATGGGGATATTTTAGGCACGTTCAACTTTATTTCGTTTTTTTTTCTGTTAAACCGCACACAACATCGCTTGATGGGGCACCTACTCCTAGGTTCCTCCGAAACGGAAGGCACTCTTCAAGTGGCTTATTCGAGATGCTTCGTGGATAAAGTCACAAATCATGAGGGCATTCAAACCTAAACAGAAAGAAAAGCTTGAACAAAGCTAAAAAAATTCCAGCATATCCACGGAGTGATGAATGATGAGTGGGGCAAAGCGTCCATCGGTCCAGCTGCCTGTCTGTCCATTCGTCCATCTCCTTCTATCACACAGAGCACGCATCAGACGCAATACGTGTAGCAGATTTAATGTAACACATCAGGTGTCGGTCACACCGTCTGAACTGCGTAACGAGTGGGTGGCCGACGCTGCCAAACCATTACAAAGAGCTGGTCTATAATCCACCGTCATCATCATCGTAGTCCTCGTTGTTGTCACCAGCATCATCACCAACAAAAGTATGGTCCCAAGATGAAACAAAGTTTCCAAGGTAGCGTCACTCATTGTTTTCCAGCCGTCCTCCTCACTCTCTCGCTTACCCCTCCGTTTCTCTGAAATCCGCGTCGGTAATTGGTGCATTCCTTGCACGTGATCCTACAAGTGGCTGGTGGTGTTGTTTATTGTTATGCAAAAGGTTCAAAACGAGTACGCATGCGCATATGGCTGCAGCTGGATTGTCGCCGTGACCAAAGACGAAATCGTAGCATGGACAAACTGAAGAGCAGGAGCGCTTCAGTTGGCGCCAAGTAGGCCAAGATTGTTTTGCGGTGCTCGTTCAATGCAGTTTACGAGTTTTAGATGCGGAGCATCTAATACTCGAGGCTTGTAGTGCGGCGCCGTCCGCAAGCTTCCTCCTCCTTCTTCCACCATCTGTGCATCCCTTCCTCCTCTACACACCGCGCGCGCTTCACTCCTCCACCATCTGTGCACCCTTCCTCCTATACACACCGCGTGCGCTTCTCCTCTTCACGAACATTCGCTAGCTGTATAATGTAGCGCGCATGCGCCGTCACGCTTCGAGAACATCGGCAGCTGACGCGCGCGCATGCGCCGTCGCGCTTCGAGAACATCGGCAGCTGACGCGCGCGCATGCGCCGTTGCGCTTCTCCCCCTTCTCGAACATTCGACAGCTGACAGTGCATGCGCCGTCGCGCTGTATATATACTCAAGGTCGGCGCTCGCTCGCTCAGTTGCCGCTCGTCGGTTGGTTTGTACGGCGCGTCGACGTCCAAGGTCGCGGTGAAATGAATTCCAACGAATCCACAAACACAATGATCGACGTCCCTTCGACCAGCGCCGCCCTTTCGCATACGTGTGTACGTGTTCACTCATTTAACACCCCCTCCTACAACCACGTTAACCAATTTAGCCATCGACCCAAGTAAGTCGCAATTTAACACCCCATTTCACAACCACGTTAACCAATTTAGCCATCGACCCAAGTAAGTCGCACTTTAACACCCCGTTAACCAATTATATGCTCCGCATCCTCCTCAGTGTTCCCCCGAGTGAAGCTGCGGGCAATTTTTTTTCAACAATTCTCAGTTGCCGTAAAACAAAAGAAAACGGTTTCGCTCTCTTCAACTTTTCTTGTGTTATGCGAAATGAAGCACGCCGTGAAGTGTAGCTATGAAACATTTCGCGCAAACGCTTTCGTGAAACTCCGTCGACATACGTCGACGTGGATCTGCGAAGCGAGTTTATCTGTCGGTTTTTATTGAAACGCCAGCAGCGCGTCTAATCCACGTCTAGTGCACGTCAGTTGTTGCAAATACTTGTGCGTATGCACGTATACAGAGCAGCTGGAGCGTGTAATTAACGCACCTTCAGGAACATTTCACGCTTGACCAGTAGACCAGAACGCGGCATAAAGGAGCCGAAACGTGCTTATTCGGGGCATCTCACCA
Source organism: Rhipicephalus microplus (assembly GCF_043290135.1). NCBI lineage: Eukaryota > Metazoa > Arthropoda > Arachnida > Ixodida > Ixodidae > Rhipicephalus > Rhipicephalus microplus. The sequence goes on from NW_027464654.1 coordinate 1,157,563, forward strand.
GTCTCTCACTCTCGCTTTTCATCTCACCAGGCATCTCACTCTCGCTTTTCAGAAATATCCGCGCACCACACCAGAATCACTTGGCATCACGATTGTCGAAATGGGCACATTAATAAAAAAAGTCATCGCAGTGCTGCTAGTCAAGCGTTCGCACCAACCTGGCCACGATTTTTCTTTGCGTGTGCACAAGCCAGCTGTAATCACTCGTCACAGCGTTACGCCCTGTGTTCACTAACAGGAACCAGCAAGAAGCGCATTCACTGTGTCACAGCACGAACAAAACACATTCGGGGAACTGGACTAGTTATAAATGGAACTACGATGTACGACCAAGGAGGATTTAAAAAAATTCCTGGAGTGGAAGCTCCCGCAATGCCTTGCCAGCAGAAGTAAAGCCAGCTTTTGCTACTGCCAGGATGGCGGAAACATGCTCTTTTCTGATAGTGCCCACTAAAAGATGAAGTGGCTTTGGGACGTTAGTGTAAATGCTACGTTAGTTCTATATTAAAAGATACTTGTTTCCGACGAAATAACACACAGAAAAGAGTATGGGTGGCTGAACTTCCCAAGAACTCTTCCTCCAATAAGATGCTCACTGGGGAAAACTAGTAACACTAAGACGCATGCACTGTGCGACCGGAAAAAGTTTCCACATTACACTCGTTCGGCGTGCGAGAGTTGTTTCGTCTTTCCAATTTTGTCAGTTAGATTTTAGTTAGAGTGTCTGGCTGAAGTACCACGTAAAAAAATTGTATAAAGAACTTGTCGATGTTTTACTACCTGTGCCATTGTACTGTCAGCTATATTGTGCAGGCCCAGGACAGGATGATCTGAAACGTGTTAAAAGAATGCTTGTAGCGCCAGGGGTCAAAACTTCTTTCTTTAAATTACATACTGGTACCTTACCAGTTAAAACGTGGTTGCAGGATAGAGGAATATTCGTGCCATGGAGCACACATTGCCACTTGTGTAGTAAATCGGAAACAAGTGAACACGTGTTTATAGATTGCTGGAGCGGGGTCTTTTTCTGAGACTATATGATACAAGTCATCATTAACATCAACAAAGGCACCATAAAGGCGATGAAGATGACGATTGAGTAAAAGCTCGTAGGTGGTTGTTGCCACTCCGCCATCTTGGTTCAAGGACACTGTGTACTCCGTCTTGTTACCCCGCACCTCCACCAAAATGTCACGGGGTGAGGGTAGGCAGAGGGTATAAATACATTTACCGATTGTAGACGGAGTACACAGTGTCCTTGAACAAAGATGGCGGAGTGACAACAACCCCCCACGAGCTTTTATTCAATCTTCATCTTCATCGCCTTTAGGATGCCTTTGTTGATGTTAATGATGACTTGTACCAATATTTCAAAGAACCTTGAAAAAAGAATTACCGTTAAATCCACACGGCATCCGTTTTCTTTCGGTTAAAAACAAGGCAGGCATACCTTATGATCTAATCATGCTTCTGGGCATTCACAGTATATGAAAAACCCGATGTGCCTTTGAATAGGCGAATGTAGAAGTGCTATTTGTGAGCCAATATTTTTGCGAATCTGTGTGCTATTATTTTGAAGGGCTGAAGGGCCAAGAGGATGTAACAGACTGAATTGGGCGTATGGAGCAATTGTTATGAATGCCCAAGCATTGATCAATAGTCAGCTAAGAGCTGACGGTACCTCAATGAATCCTGTGGGTGTATTTTGTGACGCACTTGTATTTCGACCAATATGTAAATATGTAATATGTGGACAGTCTTGATATGCAAGACAATAAAGAAACAAAAGAGCGAGGGATAGGCTCCGTTCTTAAACGCTAAATTTACAAAGGCCTACGGGACGGCTTTATGCTCTCCCATAGTAGAGTACCTAATACTCTAAATCGTTAACCACTTTTTCTAAACACACGGTAATACTATATCATGCCCCCTAGTAAGATGGTCACCACAGCTGCCATCTTGCTAGAGGCACAGCTTCACTCCTAGGCAATGATTCCCACTCCAGCAATTTTTTTTTATCCTCCTTGTGTACGACACGAGACGCCATGGCTAGTGGTGCAAAATATAGAACTGCACAACGTCGCCAGTTGAGTAACGCACATCCCGCTTGATCTTGTGTTGTACCGTTTATGTTGATAAAGACAACCGTTTATTGTACGACTCATTTCGGTCAATTTTGTTTCATTTACATCTATTCACCGTAGCACCTGAACCCAAACATTCGCTTTTGGATGAAAGTTTTGAACTTTCTAGGGGGTGCTTCAGAAACATAGGCGAGGAGGAAAGGCAAAGGTGTCGCTACTTTGGAAACTTGTTTCCTTTAGGGACCCTACAACGAAGTGCACAGCAACGACAGAGCGCGTATTTTCTTACAGACGCATAGTGGCCACTTCGCGAATGGTGTTTACAAGGGTCAGCGCCACGCGCACAGGCGTTCGTTCCCCAACAGTCCGGTTACGGTATTTACTGAGGCTCGAACTTTGGAGAGGGAATGAGACGTGAACGAAGCTTAAGCGTTCCTTCATGTTTTATAGACGTCATCACTGCCTACTGTCTCTTATACCCGCTGTAAGCTTACACGAAGAAAGAAAAATATATATTTAATAGCAAGGCCTTAGCATCCGAACTGGCAACTGCCGGTGAAGTTCTGTGTAGCGATCGCATGGGCGAGATCGTCCCCGGCTGCCATATCCCTGAGGGCAAACACCCGTACTTCCGCGCTAAGTTGCTCTTGTCATGATGTTGCATCGATCTCGCTGTAACGAGCAGCGAGAGAGACTGCAACATATGTGGTACCAGTGCTGGACAAGATTTCTCGCATTCAAGATATCCTCGACAAAGCTGCCAAGCTCGGATATCGTTGGTCGGGAGGCCAATGGATGGCTGTCATAAATCAACGCCGCTCGACCAACGGCGCGGCTATCGGAATGGGCCGGTCCAATGAGCATCGGGCCGGTCTCTCGCAGGCGGGGTGGAAATGAAGATCGGTGGGGCCGTTCCTTCAAGAGAGAACAGGATGTGGGGAAGGAATGGACTCGGTGAACGCGGGCATACACAGACAGATGGCCTTGAGTCGCACTACATTCGCCAGAGATGATTAGGTGTTTTGCGGAGTTTAACATCCCAAAGTGACCACGTCGATGAGGCACGCCAAAGGCTCCGAATAATTTTTTCAACAACCTGGGGTTCCTAAACGTGCTTCGAAACTGTATGGTGTATGGTACACGACCTTTAGCCATGGTGTAGCCAAGGGGCGATGAAGCATTTGGGGGTGCAACCTTTCCGAAATTTTTCAATTTTGCTTGCGTATATATGCAAGCACAAATTGGAACGCATGGACGAACATATATAAAGGAACCCACGCTCCCAGAAAAAAAATTCTGACAACGGCCTTGCCTTTAACATATCGACTCCAATGTGGCTGTCACACGCGGGATCGAACTCGCGTGCAGAAGGAGTGTGCGAATCGTGAATATTAAAAACCCAATGGCATACGAATCAAACGGTGATGGCACCGAAACTAATAGTAACCGACTACGTTTTGAATAGTGAGACACCTTTTTACTGAACAGCCTTATATTTCCACAAACATCAATTTCAAACAAAAGTTCACTAACTAGGACAAAGGAACATTATGATCACTTGTAAATGACAAAAATTATAATTATTTTCAGTGGCGTAAAATTGACACCGCAGTGACCAGAGCCTTGGTGGTATACAGGTTGAACTACAGAAGTTACATCAGTATTGAAGGCCTTGATTAGTCAACACCTTTTAAATAAGAATGAGGCATAAAAATTAACGGTGAAATGAATCCACGTAATTGTGAATCTCTTGCTGATTGTAGAAAATTATACATTTGTTTCGGTGACATTGCACCTTAATGCAAGAATGCCTTCTTCCGGTTCACAGTATAACCTTGATAGTCCCGTTAAAGCTTGGGCCAAATAAGGGCTGGGCAGAGATACTCAAATTGTATTGAAACACCTACGCCAGAAGCCTCAAATACAGATACTGATATGCATTTGTTTTTGTTGTAACGGTATATTTCAAGGATATGTTTGTAAAAACACCAAAAATGTGTATTCCGGAGTGATACATGATACAAATAAAAAAAGAATATATATATATATATATATATATATATATATATACAAAGCCACGATGTTACTTGCAGCTGCGTCGAAAAAAAACACTACATAAATGTCATGTAGTGGAAGGAGCTAACGCATTTTGTTCAACAGGTGTCACGACAAAAACGAGCCCATTCGGTGATTTGTAGGCGCATTTGGGAGGCCATCAAACTACATCGAAAAAGGCTGGGACAGCGCAGCTATTACCACTAAAAGCACCCAGGAACTTTTAAACAACTCCTCAAATGGACAACAGGGTCCATCTAGTGGAAAACATATACCTTTAGAGTAGTTGATCAACCAAACAGGAAACGTAGTAATGTGCTGCCATTTGTGAGGCATTGTGAGACTCTTTGTAGCCTCCAAGATGGCGAGTGCGTGGCACGTATTTTGGAGGCCATGCGACTCGTGTTTACATCAAAGACCTGGATGTACCATTCGCGCGCGCGCGCGTTTGTGTGTGTGTGTGTGTGTGCGTGTGTGTGTGTGTGTGTGTGTGTGTGTGTGTGTGTGTGTGTGTGTGTGTGTGTGTGTGTGTGTGTGTGTGTGTGTGTGTGTGTGTGTGTGTGTGTGTGTGTGTGTGTGTGTGTGTGTGTGTGTGTGTGTGTGTGTGTGTGTGTGTGTGTGTGTGTGTGTGTGTGTGTGTGTGTGTGTGTGTGTGTGTGTGTGTGTGTGTGTGTGTGTGTGTGTGTGTGTGTCATAACATGTCTAGACTACAGTAGAGCGCCGTTCTGCCATTCTAGCAGAGGAAAGTGGCCACACTGCACAGTCACTGCATTACTCTATATACTTCGTGCATGTTTGTGTGTGCGTGTAACAAAACATATCATTAAGTATGCACTTAGCGGTGGTCGGATTTCGCTACTGCGTTCAACTCTTAAAGGCGAAGATTAAGGGTCCCCCAATTTAAGCTATCTGCCACAAAAGCGATAATGGCTGTGACTGTTTATCACTGTCATGAACCGGTGCGAGGAAATGTTTCGTACGTGGAACGTTAGGGAGCACCAGAATCACGGTGCGCGTGGGTGTCGCGAGTGGGTTTATCACGTGGTATTTTTTTGTATTTCGTGGGCAATTGTAGTTAGCCAAAAAGCACTAACAATTAGGAGATATAAAGCTCAAAACTATTTAATTAAACGTTTGCAACTTTCTCATTGAAATTTTTATCTATCTTCATTCCTTCGAGAGGTATTTAATTAAACAGATCTATTTAAACAATATTTCAGAGCACAAAAATAGTCTATCTTCAGGCAACTGTCAGCAATACGCATTTGGTCGCGTCGTAATTGCGTGTGTCGGCATATTTTTAAACTCCGACTAAAGATAGCTGGGGCACCCTGTATATAGCAACATATCTCTATATAAGGGAAGCTAATATGCTCCCCAAAGACATTAGTAACATGCAGCGTAAGGCTGTGATTAACGTTCCATTCCTGTGGTAAATCGCGTAAAAAGGTATACTTTTGTATAACACAAAACAATATTTTTACTTAGAAGGTTCTAGCTCTAATAGTACTTTAGCAGCTGCTATACTGGGTCTGCTCGACCTTGAAACAAGTCGGCCGGAAAAAAAAGGAAGTTGGGGTGAGAAGTAGAGATGTAAGCGTGGGGAGAAAAAGGACGAGCATAGCCATGTACAGTACAGTTTGGAAAGTGGTGGGAAAGGAAAGGAAGGGTAAAGAGGAAAGAAACGAGCATGTGGAATGGTATCATGGTCATTTATATCATAACCGCGTATAGCATAGTATAGCCAGGGGGCGGAATATGCAAGTGAGACATGGCGATAAAGAAAGATGGGAAGGAGCATACAGAATAGCATATCCGTGTGTACGGCAGTATACTAAGCGTAAGCAAAAAAAAAAACGAGTGTGAAAAGAGTGATTATGGGTGAGAACGTGGGATATTGTAACTCATTGAATATGCACTCAGACCTCATTATAACAAAGTTGCATCTTACACCGAAACAAGTTCATTATATCCGAAAGTTTGTCATAAAGGTATTTTCCTAGCACTATCTATTTCAAGGCTACTCTTCATTTATTTCGTTATAACCGAACTAGTTATGTCGAGGTTCGAGTGTACATGCGTAGCAGAATATAGCAAGGGGAAAGGAAGTAAGGAGGACGCGCAGTTGTAGGGTAGCATCAAGCATAGCTAGTTGAGTATATGAATAAGGCGGGAAATGGCAGTGACGGTGAGGAGAAAGTGTGTGGGTGAGGAGGACGGAAACGAGAAGGGAAGAGGATGCCACTGCGTCACAAGTGAAGGTATCATTTCCCGCTGTTGACACCGAACAAGCGGCAAGTTCGGAATGCCAGCCAACGCCAGCGCGTACTCCTCCACATGTTCGACAGATTTTGCGACCAGTTCGCTGCATGCATTTTCCTTTCTCCTGCGTAGGGTAGCACACCTGTCTTTTTAGACTAGTTAACATACCTACCTTTCTTTCTCCCCTGTTTCTCCTTTTCATCTAGCTTTCCGATTTTTTTTTTGCGTTGTGTCTGTGACGAGGTGCTCTTTTGTATGTATTTATGCACATCTTCTACCCCAATCACTTCACTTGGTGGCGCTTTGTATGTTGCGTAGTTTGTGCCTTCCCTTCGTCTTCTGAATTTCTGCGCTGTTCTCTGGATCAAGGACGTTACAATATCATTGAAAGCATTAAAATGTTGAGTTAGAACTCTAATATGACACAGTCGACAGGTTGCAGACGTCGCTTTGTGGTGACGAGGAGCTTTCTCGGGCCAAAGAAAGGCTACTGCTGTCCAAGTGGAGAATAACGGCTTCACCCAAAGAGACCGCGTCAGAGCCTCCAAACTAGAGTGTAGGCCTCAAGACGAATTTGTTGCGGCCGCTAATTTTTGACCACCAGAACGTAAACAGCAAAGTGTGAGTGGTTTAATACACAAGAATGTGATCAACAGTTGCTTATACATTGTTGGTTGGCTGGAGTACACATCCAACGTCGGAACCTCGTATAGCCCTGCTGTAGTCTTTCAAGTAAAAATATAGTTATGCTACACTCAGTGCTGTTTATATGGCAGGTTTGGCAGCACGTGCTCGATGTATACATTCCGCATTTGCAAAAGACTGGTGGTTTATTTGGTCGTAGCGTATAGATAAGACCTATGGTTTTGGCGTATCGGTATGTGAACGAGAAGTTTATTTACAATACTTATCGCCACTGGTAAAATAAGAAGCTTGTACACGTCTGGATAAAGTTGAATACGGCGTGTTGACTTAGGGAAAGTAGCAACACTGTTTTCAAAAATTTAGCAGGTGGTAATAAACAACGCTTCCACGTTTTGTGTGAAATATTTGACGAGCAAACTTACATGGCAGTGCAAGTTATAGAGAGTCTTCCACGGCGTACAGCGACGGTTGTACAGCAGGAGAGGCAGTGTCGTTAATTACGGGGCCTCGGCTCGAATGCCCGTTCTATAAACGGCGAGGCAGCTGGTTGCCGTGGCGACGTGGTTTAGGTGGCCAGCTTCCCTCGGGAGTGCTATCGCGGCCAGCATAGTCTCCTGAGGAGGATGCTCTGTAGTGCAGGTTAGCTATCACACTAAGCAGGCGACACTCGCGAACACCAAAGGCTCCTCGGCAGGGAAAACGCGCCGGATTTTATGTACCCCGCGTCAGCCAGTTTCTTTTACTGGACTCGGAAAAGTGGCGTGGTAAGTTAAGTGGTAGAGCAACGAGGAAGATCTCTATCAGTGTCTGCGCAAGCTTCCCTCGTTCATTTTCTCTTACAGAATGACATCGGTGAAACTGACCTGATTAGAGTTACAGAAATGACTCGGTGGTTATAACGGACGCAACTGGAAGGCTGAGGGAATCCAAGAATGCGCTTAGGATTCACGTTAAGGAACCCTGGAGCTTAATACCCGACATGAACCCTACAGATAACAAAGCTTGTCATCTACACACATCAAGAAATTGCTCGTTGGCCCGGCCCAAGTAAAGTATAAATACAGTACAAATTAAGTACAATACAATTAAACAAATGGCCATTTATAGCATACAACTACAATCCACACGGATTTCTCAAAAATATATCTCCTTTGTTCACCAAAAACTCGTCCTTGTCGGGGGCTCAAATCTGGGAGCTTTTTGAGCCCCTCGTCTCGGGTTCTGATTGATTTAACCTGATTTCTAGCTTTCTGGTCAGCCCAATTGGTGGAGCCCCGTCAGACAACCACCTTGCAGGATTCCGCGGGACTCATCTGCAATCTCAGCAAAAGCGCGCCTTTCTTTTTTTTTCTTCAATACAATAAACAGTATAAAATACTGCAATTTTAGCAGCTTTGCAACGTACGTTCTTTTTTTTTTATTCGTCGCTGCTTTCTTATTATTGAGGTGTTGTTTTTTTCTACAGCAGACGCTAACTTTTCCAGGCGACGTCACAGTGTCTTTACGTCCTCCGTAATCGCACCCGGGATGACAACGCGGCATGCGCGAGAGAGACTCTTCGTGAAGCCAGCAATGTGTCTCGTTCGTGTGACGGCGCGACAGGCCCCAGACGCAACTCCATCCATAACCACGTTATCGCTCCCCAGAAATGGCATTCCGGTGACCTACTTGCTTTATTCCCAGCGAAGCGTACTTCCAACTTCGTGTCGTTTATGTGTGGTCTTCCTCTTCAGCCACCCTCAAACTTCATTCCCCAGACAATGCCACGTGGCCATTCATCGATTTCTTGTTGTCATTCTATGTTTGATGTCTTTTATTTTCTATTCGCGTTGATTCGTATGTTTATTGCGTATGGATGTCACATATGCATATTTTACTTTGCGCTAATTACCATTTCTTGGGTAAAAAAGCGAACAATGAAGGCTACATTAACACTCAGCTTGGATGTCAATCATAATCAAGGTGAAATTACCTCGAGATTAGTGTACGTCTGAGCGTACCCAGCACTGGGCATACACACTTGGGTCGCCTAAATCGTTTGAGGAGACGTACGTGCGACACCGAAAATCAAATTAAGTCACGCGGGTACACACAGTTTAGGAACAGTGAAGAAAACGAGCAGTAAAAATTTCACGAACACACGTGCAGCCAAATGACAAACGTAATGGAAAATTCGACCTCACTTTTAGGCGGCTTCGTGGCCTTGGGAGCGGCCAGAATTGTAACGCAGTGGTGAGTAAAAAAAAGATATAGCACGCGATCCGGCCACCTCCGCAAATTGAATCTGACAACGCTCGACCCTCTCAAGTATTAAAACAGCCGACTAATGGACCTGCACGGAGAGTTAAAAGGCATTGAGTGAGATGACACTGAACAAGGAAAGAAGGTCTGGGGATCCATATACAGTGTTGACTAATGGGTACCTTTTTTTTTTGTTGTTGTTGTTGTTGTTGTTGTTGTTGTTGAGGGCTCCCTGAAAAGAGGCCTTGGTGTTTTAATCCACAATAGTATTGTGCTCAAAACTCATGCTTCCACACTATCATTGGAAGTGTGGCTAGTGTCGTCGTGACAAAATTAGAGAGCAACATAAAATAATTTAGCACGCCCGTTCTTCCAGCCAATACGATGGGGAAGTAGAGTGGTTTTACGAAGCCTTGGAATTGGGAATGGGCATGCAAAGGATGCAAGCAGCCGTATGTACATTAGTGCCTTCAATGTGAAAACAGAAAGGGACAGTAACTATCAGAATAATACGGAGATATTAGTAGGATGAACAGAGAGAGCTATGGTTAATAAACATTTCCTTCCAAAGCCAATATTCTAAACCAAAGAAACAAGAGAGGGAGTTCCCAGGCAAAAACTCTAGGACGCGCATATATATATATATATATATATATATATATATATATATATATATATATATATATATATATATATATATATATATATATATATATATATATATATATATATATATATATATATATATATATATAGAAGTAAATACGATCCTTTTCTTATGTGCTATCTTCAAGTTATTTCAATATAGAAAATACCCGGACCTGTCGTGCCTTCCCTTCAAGTTCTATATATATATATATATATATATATATATATATATATATATATATATTAGTAACGTGCACTGACAAAGCGAGAAAGAAGAAGAGGTAGGACGCTCTCGAGCGATGGTGATTTGGTCCACATGGAACAAGGCTTGTCTTGAGCGAAATCAAAGACTCCCGCGTAGCGTGTAAGCACCTCCTCGAGGAAATCCTGCTCGGAAGAAGGAAACGACTTGTTGGTCATGTGTTTCATCTCGGCCGAGTATTTGGGCGCAGTCTGACTGATGCTGGAGACTCTGAGACCATTCTGACGTAAACTTAGGCCTGCTCCTCAAACGTTCCCAATTGAAATCTGGCTGGTAGGACAACAGGCTCTGATGCTGCGTTGAGCGCCCACAAACAAGCATGTCCGTCGATGGCTGCAAGGACAGAACGTGGGACCAGCACATCCTTCTTGATGACGTTTGTATGATCGGGCTCGACAATTCCAGTGCAGGGTCCTGAGCAGACGTGAGAAGAGCGTACGGGAACTAGCATTGCTGTCCGACCAGAGATTATCACATCTTCAGACAACGAAAGCGCATCGATGGGGAGAGTTGGAAAATCGTCAACTATTGCAGCGGGCAACGTACTTTGTTGAAGAATCTCTCCAGTTCCACAGTCAAGCGTAGCACCGCATTCATGAAGATCTGTTCTTAAGATGACGTCATGAGTTGCGCGAGCCAGTACAGTGAATTTGACTCAGAAATTTGTCCACGAATCGTGAATACAACTGAGCAAATGCCACCAGTGCATAACGCTTCGCCTCCGACTCCACGAAAGGTTTCTTTACGATCCCACGCGAACATTACTTTGTGGCCCGAGAAACGATGCTTGAAACGAAGACTCATAACTGAAATAGCAGCACCAGTGTCTACAAAAGCAAGAGTGTCTACACCGTCTATACACACTCGCACTTTGTTCATCAACATCACGGCAGAAGGAGGAATCGGTGAAACTGACCGTTACGCAACCGCACCTTCATTGACCGCACCAGCTAGTTTCTCAGCTGATGCGGGGAAGGTGACCGACGACGCGGAGACGGCGACCGGCGGGAACGTGACGGAGGTGGCGCCAGGCTTCGCTCGGAGGCGGGGGACTCGCTGCGAAATTCGTTAGGCCATCGCTGTGGGGGACGGTGGTCGGCCGGGTGAGCGGTCCAGGTTTCGTGCATACGAGGCGGGTACGTCGAAAAACGTGTCAGCGCAGGTGGCCGGCTGGGACATAAGCGTGAAATGTGCCCTGGGAGACCGCATGTGTAGCAAACTGGGACTTGTCGGCTTACATTAGCAGGAGCAGAGGTGGTATAAATACGCGGAGACAGGTCGTGCTCTGCAGGAACATTTCGTGATGACGCATAGTATTCTTCTGGTAGAGGCATGGTTGACGATGGTCGGAGGTCTGCAGCGGCACGTCGAGATGATGACATCCGGTGGTGGCCGTGACCCGTCGGGGGAGATTGAAAAGTGTTAGCAGAATCAAATAGACGTTTCTTCTTATTCTTTAGACGTGTTTGCGCGGTATTAAACATAGTAGACTGTTTCCTTTAAGTAATTGTTATGGCAGGAAAGTACACTTTGACTAGACGCAGGAATTCGGATTCCTGCGTCTAGTTGAAGTGAATTTGGAGTGAAAGAAGCGGGTAGCCGGCTTCGAAATTGACACAAGTTGTTAATCTTGGGCCGTGCTGTTGTAGTCACCTCTGTCTTGAAGCGCGCTGCTTTTAATTTATCTTGGATTGGACATGTGAGATGAAAAAAGCAGTATGAAGTGCATTAAGGTCGCCGAGGCCATACAGATACGTGACAACAAAGAGGTTTTCAGGTTATGAAGTTACTATACAATCAAAAATCTTTACCGAATGGTCTGTGCGTATGGTTCTGTTAACAACTTGCGTCAATTCAAATTTGAGACACGTGTTGAGGAGTTCATTGGCGCACGTAAATTTATTAATGTGGAAGTTCGATTCTACAATGGAATGGAGTTTAAATTAATATCACCGAAAAGTAGACCAGGCGTCTCTAGATACGACTTAGTTATCTTGCGCCACGCATGGTCGAAAGCAGGCAGGAATCAGACGTCGGCAATTGGAGTGGGGCGGGTCTGGTGTGACAGCAGATGCTCAGAAGCACGCGCATGCGCGAGAGGGATTCGGTGCATTATAACCACCACATATCAAGAGGTGATTGTATTATTATCGGGATGCATCACAGCTTATGGCTCGCGGCAATAAGGGCACCATCGTTGACCTGGTCTTTGCGAAATATGTCAAAGTCGTCAAAGAGAGACAGGATCTCGAAATAATGAATGTACGAGTTGGGCGTTGTCTCAAGGCAGAACAGCCTTACGTGAAGATGAGCTGATGAGGCTTCATAGCGAACCACGATTTGGACTGACACTGCGGATATTAGTGCGTAAGACAGGAGGATTACGTCGGGATGTTGGTGGTTGAAACGGGGTAACTGCTAGGACTTGTGCTCAATTACCTCCTGTGCCCGCGAATGTTAAACGAAGCTTTTTCCGCCAGGGAGGAACTTTTTGACAAGGCACCCATGCGCTTGTCAAACTATGGGGGAAAATCTTAAGACAGGCCAAAAAATTTCCCCTTAAACTTGCGCGCTAATAAAAGAACGCAGTCTGTGTCTTTGACATGCGTGCATTAAAAATGGCTAGTCCTGACATGCCATTACAATAGGATCCGAGGCAATGCGCGCGCTCGATTTCCTGCGAATGAAAAGGTGGCTGAAAGTGCTTAATACAGAGGGTCTGTTTTTCAGACCCGCGAAAGTTTCAATTAAGAGTGTGTTTCAACCCATAAAAATCGAGGTTAAATTAACGAGACCTTTCGTTGACGCCAATAGCACGGGTAGTCAAGGTAGACACATAGGCCGGACAAGCGTCCATCGTCGTACGGAGTGTGGTGATTTAAGTCTTGACAGCCACGAGCTTTGTGCATTCAGATTTGATTTTGACCGATTGAGAATTAATTTCGAAGAATCCTTTTTCACGATCAGCCAGGGTTACTTCAATAGTTTTTAGTCGGTCAAGAATGGCTGACTGCATGCCCAGACTAAAAATCACGTAAACGGGTGAGGAAGAGAGAGAATGTGACAGATGAAAACGAAAAGGCAGGGAGGTTAACCTATAGTAAAAAAAAATGCGCTTTGATACCTTGCATAGAGGCGTGGAAATAGCGATCGGAAAGAGTACAGAGAGATAAATTAAGAACTAACCAAAAATATAAACATGCGTCTATATGCAGGAAGAACAGTTCAGAGTATATATTATCGCCAGGGCTGAGGTTAAATTCAACCTCTCCGGAGAATATTATTATATAAGCAAAAAAGTAACTGAATGTGGGCTCGGCAGCACTGTCAACGCTCTATGACTGGCTGGTTTAGCAAAGGAAGAGTAGCTATTAGTTGATGGCGTGACTAAAAGCAGCGGTTGGCAAGCACGAACCATCGATGACGTGTCACCGAGCCCTATAGAGCTTCTAGGGTGAAGGCGACGCAATATATCCAGTCCTAGCTGAAGGGGTGTTATTGTAATCGATGTGGAACTGGAACTAGCGCAAAGATACCAGGGAGGAAGGAAGATCGCACGATGATGCATGGCAGGATGAGATTGCGTCACGTGCGCACACGGCGCGCACAGCTTCGCGTGCCGAAGAGGGCAGCTGCTCGGAGCAACGCGTGGTCCTGAAGGAGCATGTGAGGCCACCATGGTACCCTGTATCGAGCAGGATTCAGTAGGGTCTCCGAGTTCCATTGATTGATTGATTTGTGGGGTTTAACGTCCCAAAACCACCATATGATTATGAGAGACACCGTAGTGGAGGGCTCCGGAAATTTCGACCGCCTGGGGTTCTTTAACGTGCACCCAAATCTGAGTACACGGGCCTACAACATTTCCGCCTCCATCGGAAATGCAGCCGCCGCAGCCGGGATTCGATCCCGCGACCTGCGGGTCAGCAGCCGAGTACCTTAGCCACTAGACTACCGCGGCGGGGCTCTCCGAGTTCCAGATCCGGGTGTCTGTCTGAAGAGTGCTAGGCGAAGAAACTGCGTAGCGAAAAACAGCGACTGGTAAGTTAGAATCATCATTTGCGTGCCTCTGAGCCCACTCGGATAGTTAATGCAGCCACACACAACCATTTATAACTAATTATCGATGTGTGGGTTGGTAATCTTTGACTTCTGAGGACCGCATGAAACTAACTAGGGCAAGGAAGCTGATATCCTTCATTCGTACACGTGGTTGTTGTTTTTCTTGTTCTTTATAGCTATGTTTTCTTCAATAAACTTACAGTTGCTAGCTGCGCGTGTGCGTTTCTCTTGCTTGTGCCAGTTTACTTCGTGTTTTTTTGCGTAGTCAAAGAATTAATTGGGTAAAATCAGCTAGCTGACAAAGAAGGAAAAAATACATGCAGAGAAGTTTGTTCAGTCGAAAAAAATGGGGGGGGGGGGGGGTGCTTGAAATCAGCACTAAGGCGCGCGAATTCGAACCCTGAACGGCAAAGCAATCTACGTGTATGACTTGGCACGAGTCGGCGACGCCTCGATCTCGTCGACAAACTTGAAGGGGCAGGGTGGAACAGAATGACCCGGCCAAACGAAATTCAAACCTTTTGCAATCGAATCAGGAATTAGCTGACCGAACGGCAAGAGCCATCACTTCGCTGCGATATCAGCGAGTCCTCAGGACACCATGTTGAAGAATGCTAGGCTCTGTGAAATAGACCGCATGTGACTTACAAATTGTAACACATCGCATTATGGCGGTCGAACATTTGGCGATCGTTATGTTACTGAATGGCTGTGGATGAAGTTACTAATGGGCAAGTGAACATCCAATCAAAACAAGTGCTGAGCTGCAGCGCTAAATATTCAATTCTTGGAGGCACAATATAGTACGTTAAAATAACGTGGCGCTTGGGGACACCTACTCGCAACGAATGGATAGAAATCTACGAAATATAGTCATTACTATTATTATGTGTGTTTTACGTCCTAAGACCACGATATGATCATGAGGGACGCATTGATGAAGGACTCCGGAAGTTTCGACCTTGTGGCGTTCTCTAAAGTGCACTGTCATCGCACAGTACATGTGCCTTGTCGGTTTTGCCTCCACCAAAATGCGACCGCCGCGGCAGCGATGAAACCCGCGAATTTCGGGTCACGAAATATTATTGCCAGGATGGTGCACCAGTACCATACTTTTAAAAGAGAACAAAAGGACACCGCGTACTTCTCTCCAGTGAGGCACGCGATGGTAGTCACTTGGTGGAAAATTAAAATTCCTCACTTTCTGCTGTCCAAGTTACAAGACGAGAAGTACAAAATGCAAGAATGAAAAAAAATGGGGGGAGGGCGAGGAGCTCACTGCGAGGCGCAGATCGAGCACGTTTCTGTCGTTTCTAATTAAAAGCTCACAAACATCTCTGGCATGCACGCAAGGCACGGATAGCGTACATGCGCTCTTCGTCTGCCCGCACTCGCCCTTTCACGTTGCGCGCCGTGCAGGTGCCTGACATTTTGAGGCTTCCTATGACGTCACTGCGGGAGCAAGAAAAGCACGGTTCGGTAAAGGCCATCCACCTGACCAGACCCTGAAGGGGAGTGTTCACTTTAAATAAATGGCTTCTTCTTGTCCGAACGTCAATTCTTACCTGCCGTGGCTGCGACCGATCGATTTCACAGGGAGGGCCACTGAAGCCATATTACCGCAGGGCCGTCCGCACTGTACCGCTATAGGGCCGCGTAGTGATACGCCTACGAGCATGCGCTGTTCGGCGAACAGTGTCGAAAACTCGAGAATACAAAGCGTGTATTTAAGCAGTGGAACTTCACTGGGGCAGAAAATGCGTGTGCCTCACGGGAGAGAGAGTATGGTAGCTAGGTATTCTACCTCAGAGCCACGTCAGCTTTGGAGTCTGCTTTTAAAAACGACGATGTACGCGTATAAAATTGGTACAACGTCGATTGCAGTTGCAGTGGTGGATGTGTATTTTAAAACGAAACAATAAACATTACGTCATATAACAGTACATTTACAATACAGGCGTCATGTCGTGTTAACGCGAATTATAGTTACAGTGTTAGCTCTGCCTTTGCAGCAGTGGAATAAAGTAATGGCCATATATTCCTAGGATTCAGAAAGCTATATTCAAGCTTTGCTTGATCTTAGCGGCTGCAGCATGCAACTATATGCTGACTAAAACTACGTATAGCACGCCTTATAGCACTAAAACTAACGTATTTAAGTATTCATTTTTTCCGCGTACAATATCAGACTGGAACAACTTGCCTTGTGAACAGCTTTCCAATATTTACGCTATTGCTCAGTTAAGATGTTAGGTTTTTTATGCTTTGTGTATGCCTTGTGTATGCCTTTTTGTTCTTGCCTTGTATTTGCTTTGCATATGCTTAGTTTTTATGCCAACTTTTGTATTGTTTCTTTTCCCGTTCCATACTTACAATGTTGTTTCCCTCTGGTTATTATAATTTGTACTTCCCATGCCCCTCCTGCTTGGGCCCTTATCTGGGCCTGCAGTATGTCATAAATAAAATAAAAATAAATAAAATAAAAAGTATGGTATTTCTGTCATCCCACCATAAATCACACTTTCTTTCGACAATACTAACGTTTTCGTTGTAATGTGAGGGCTGTCGTTACGTCAGACCGTGTGTTACCCTTTAAACGCCAGTGTAGTCGACATGCGTGGTAAGCTTACAATGTAAACTCATGTACAACACTTGTCAAAAACGTCGATCTACCTCGTAACGATTGGCTCAAGGCGAAAAAATGCCGCGTGCACAGTCACTTGCTGACTGCTTCGCATGAAACCTCTTCTCGCAAGGCGTGGAATCTTCCCAATTTTCTTACTGAATGTGGAGGCGTTCGCCCGGGCGCACGTTTGGGAACTAGCCTTCTTGAAGCCTTGGGCTTAGAGGACAACAATGAAAACACATTCACGACAGAAACAAGTAAGACACGCTTACAGTATTGGGGGCGGGAAAATCGGGATAAAGAAGAAATTTGTCAAGAAAACCAGGGTCACTTACCACAAAACGCACATTATTTGGCTTTGAATTCGTAGAATCTTTTTTTTTAATAAGAGAATTTTATTTGAGCTAAACAGGGCCTTAAAGGGCCACTCAACGGGCTCTCAAAATACAAAAAATGCGCAATATTCTCTCCTCATATTTCTTGTCCTCCTTGCGCACTTCTGTGACGCAGACAGCAGTTCCCGTGACGTCTATAGTGTGCATGATCTCGATTGGTCCGTATACGTGAAATGTCATTGCTGATTTGTCTCCTGCACTGCTTTGCCGTGCAGCCGCCTACCCGTTCTTTCTTGTCTCGCATGAATATCGAGCGCGATCAAACGGTGACACTACATTTTGCGTGTTTACAACTGCGCAAGCGGCGATAATAGCGCGTAGCCGAGAAGCGGGAAATCATGATAGGCCTTAGCGCTTAGTATTGACATTGTGCACGTACTTTTGAGAACTCAGAGGAGAGGAGGATGCATCGCGTGTGCTAAGGGTAGCGAAGGAGAGGAGAAAACTACTGCCTCGACATTAAACGCCAGGTGGCGAGAGGCCATTTTAGTCAAAACTGAGAAACGACAACTTTCAGGCTTGGTGTTGGCAAAGTCACCCCCTATTTATAAAGGGGGAGGGGGGGGGTCACAGGATGTCGTTCTTTAGTCGTCCTCTGCAACTAACCACGCTGTGCATTTCGCAATGCACGAATTGCGAGCGTTGCTCGACAGTGCAGTGCTGAGTACATTAGAATGAGGAGCAGGAGAGGCAGGAAAAGCAGGAATACGTTAAGCAATAGAGTAAAATTCGGAACATTGGTTCGCGGGAAAACACTCTTGGCACCTCGCCAAGTAACGGGGCCCTCTGTTAGCAAGGAAGCCTGCATAGCTGTATACCCAACAATTATTAACCTTCGGGCACGCACAACACTTGACAAACGGCCAGCACAACCTTGTGGAATGTAGTTTAAATTCGAAACCGAAAGTGTGCGAGTACTACGGGCAGTTTGTCATTTCAGTCATATTCAACCAAATTTACGGTTTTCGAAATTTTTATATTCAGATTTACCACTAGTCCACCGTACAAATTTTCCACCAATCGCGCTAGTTCATCGCGCGATGCAGCGTCCAGAAGTTGCTTATGCACCATTGAGTGCACAGTGGGTAGCATAATAAATTATTTCAATTGTGTGTAGTGTTTCCCTCTGCATATATATATGTATATATATATATAAATGAAGAAGTATGAGAGCATGAGACAAGTATCAAAGCCAGAGTTTAAAAATGTGCCTTACAGAAATTAGACCGAGGATGGATGTCTACCGATACTACTGGCTTGTCGTAGCTGTTGGTACGAATAGGTTTATTTGCGTGTATTGAATATTCCAAGTGAAACTGTTCGCTCGTTTAGGCACGTAGATGACATTGCTATATAATTTACGATTAGCAAACGATGCGTGTTAATGATGCCACTCAAAAGCTGCCACGACTGTCACCGAAAGCAACCAAAGATAAACCTTGGGTAACTTTCTTTCCCTGGTGATCCGTTTTAGCGCTGGGGCCCAATTAAATCAGCTGCTGTGCTCTTCTATACTCATTTCCACCGCTCAGATATAAAGCAAAGAATGTGTCAAGTCAAGCAATGCTCTTCATATTCAAATTAAATAAAATAAGTGTTCTAGAAGGAAATGTTGCCACAAAAATACGCAGTTCGTGCCACTGCTTGTGTCAGCAGTGGAATAAATTAGACATCGGGAGATAGCTATGGCATCAGAGTTGAATAATACTCAGTCTCCGAGTTTCGCGCCCCGAAACCATGGTACATAATTATGCGGAACGACGTATAGTGAAAGGCTCATCAAACTTTGACCATCTGGAGTTCTTCAATGTGCATCTGAATCTTATAACTCTTATCTTATATCTGAATCTTATAAAGGTCTTATAACTTAACTGTCTTCTTTAATGGCTGTGTAGACGACGACTATACAGGCTTGCAAGTGGCGCACGATACGCTTGATGTGATGTAGCGCGTCGCAGCTAAATAAATTGCCGGCGCCGGAAAGACTGACCCATCAAAAACAAAGGTAAGGCATGCAAGCACGGACAGGCGAGCGCGCTGCGAGCGCTGCGTATCATGTGAAAGAGGGCGCACCACGTCGAAATGGATTAAAAAGGCTGACAACTGAGTTTGTGCTACTTGTTTTCTTTAATGCAACGGAAATATTAACGGTCAGGGTGTCTAGTCACAGAGTGCTAAAGTGAAAGACACGTTGAATCATTTATAACGGACATGTTTCTATTTGGCGCTACTATGAAGCCACATACGTACATGCCGCACCATATACAGACGGCGAGAGGTGAGTGCAACAACGGTTCGTATTTCTGCGCTGCGGCTTGCTGTGCATGCGTAAACACTGCACGCAATCAAGCGCCCTGGCTTGACTTGCTCTGTTATTTGACACTATAGCCGCTGTTTAGCGTGTGACTTCTTTTAACTCGTATGCAGCGAAAAGTATAGTGGATATAGAGCAGGTAGCTGTGTTTCGTACATCAAGTCCTACGCTGTGGAAGCTACGCGAGAAGTTCGGTCAGCAAAACGTATATCTCCGCACGTCTCGCGCTTGGATTTCATCGTTGTAAACGTGGCCGGCGCTACATGTGCTCCAGCTGCGCGTTGTGCGAACTGATTTCTGAGGCCAGGATACGAAAATAAAGAGATGCTAAGTGATCTTGAACACTCTACTGGCAACCGTGTAAATAACGGTGTTTATTTCTCTAGCACTATAGATCTGCATCAAATAGCCAGTCTAAAAACGCAAAGAAAAAAATAAATTACCGGTAGTAATATTTAATGGTGTGAGTGAATATATAGAGCAAAAAGTCTCGCTAGCTTCCAGAACATTGCACCTGATGTATCCGGTAGAAGTATACCAGCCATGCGACCGAGTTTGGCTCTCGATGTCGATGAGCTGACGTCGGCTTAGAGTGAAAGCTTCTGCGATGACACATGGTACCTGGTAATGCATTGGATTATTATGTTGTGCCCGATGGCATAACGCAGTCATAGCCTGATGCCATCCCCATTGTCAAAAAAAGTTTCAGCTGTCTTTTATTTTTCGTCAAACGTAAGTTTAAGCTTTCATGAAGCTAGAAGGAAGGAAAGCTAGAGAGAGGAAAGACAGGAATGTTAACCAGTTCGTTGTGTATCCTGCACAAGGGGAAGGGATGGGAGATATCGAAAGAAGAGCAAAGAAAAAGCGAAAGAGAGGAGAAGCGCACACATTACGTCACCACACAGAGCGGATGTCTTGTTCGGTATACGGCACCATTAGGAGTCTACAGCCGTTTGTGGACGTCCTTTGTATTTGGGAATTTCAGCAATGCCTTGGTTGCTCGAAGCCTGGATGACTTTTTTAGGAAGGCATTGGAGAATGGTGGCTAGAAAATGCACAGGTAAGCGTGAGTGGTTGTTGAAAAATTAATTACGAGTTTTTCTTAAGTAGTTACGGTTAATACTACGCCCTGTCGTCACGACATGGACTGAACTATTTGTCACGTGCTCGCGGAAGGTATCGTCACATTGTTCTGATGGTGAAAAATTCAGGTTGTTAAAGACGACACAAAAGTACTGAGTGAACGTGTGCCCAGCAAATTAAGTAACACGTACAGAAGAAACGAACAACGCCCACGATACAGAGGTAGCGCCGAGTGTAGAGTCGCGCCCGCCGCGGTGGTCTAGTGGCTAAGGTACTCGGCTGCTAACCCGCAGGTCGCGGGTTCGAAACCCGGCTGCGGCGGCTGCATTTCCGATGGAGGCGGAAATGGTGTAGGCCCTTGTGCTCAGATTTGGGCGCACGGTAAAGAACCCCAGGTGGTCGAAATTTCCGGAGCCCTCCACTACGGCGTCTATCATAATCATATCTGGTTTTGGGACGTTAAACCCCACAAATCAATCAATCAATGAGTGTAGAGTCGCTGACAAAACTGTTTTGTTTACATACCCTTATACGTGCGTGATTCCACCGTTATTGTTAGTGCCTCGGTTGCTTCCCGCATGAACTCGGATACCCATCACGCCGTGCGCGCTTACTCATCCGAACAAGCGATCAAGAACGTCCCCGGACATTTCGGCGCGACCTGTGTTGAACGAGCGTGGTTACACCCGTCGTTGGGACGTTAAACCCCACAAATCAATTAATCAATCAATCAACACCCGTGGCAGCCCCGTCACATGAATATCATTGAATAAAAACAAGCGCGTATGGCAATACAGTGGCGTTTCCGCTGCTGCTCCTTTCCACTGGAAATGAAGCTTTGGTAACCTAAGTATGACAACAACCCTCATTGGTGCGTGACGACACCAGAAATGATACTGTATGCAACCTGACGCTACGCGATAGTGTAGATATGTTCACTATGCGATACATGGATTGACGCAAAACTTGACAAAGATGCGGAGGTGTGCGACACAACACATAGCAGGCAACTCCCACGTTGGGGCAGTCAAGTCATAGTTTATAATTTAATGCCATTATAAAATATCAGCATTTGCTGTGCTTCGCAGTCGCTCGAACACGTAGCTATAATCTCAGCCTTGAGGATCGGTGCCCACCATTCCACGTGCGAACTATTGTTGGAACTTTGTCCGCCGTGGTGGAACAGGATTCAGCCGGTTGGCTGCTAACCCGATAATCCCCGCCGTTAATTGCGGTCAATTTTCGACAGAAACGACATGCTATAGGGGCTCGTATACACTATACGATAGCCTAACACATCAACGAACACTAATTGATTGAAATTTCCGGACCTCTCCACTAAGCCGTCTCTCATAGTCACATCTTGGTTGTGGGACGTAAAAGCACAGACTACTACTATGGGACTTCACTTTTAGCTTGCTTCTTCTGTTTTCTTTCAGTATATGTGTATACATTTTTTTTCATCACTTTCGTATTTCATGGATAGGGACGATGTTTTATTCAAAAGGACACATTGAGAGGAGCTTCCTAGAACCTCCACCGATGTAGGCAAACCACTTCGTGGAGCTGCCAGTTTGTGTCAGCTGCGGTTGACGCGCGTGGAACAGGACACGCTCGCGTTATTGTCATTTGCTGTGTCATAACTGCGTCCTCCTCCAACAGTCTGGTTACGAAAGGGATCTTTTTGCAGAATGATAAGTGCGGTGTGTCTGACTTTGAATGCCCTTATCGCTCCGCTCGCGTCAGCACAGGTTTTATGCGGCTCATTAGGACTCACGGTTGCCGAGCACGTGTGCACCGATAAGGCGCGCTTCCTGCACCCCACGGGGAAATCTCCCCGCCTGTCACGTGCAACTTTTCTGCGGGACTCATCTAAGCTCATTAGCGCACTCTGCGGTTTTTCCCATTGTCTTCTCAGAGCTGGGGAACTTTAATCACTCATACATGCTCTGCCCACAACCACCTTCTTTATTTAACGCATATTAGGACGCCGTAGTATTGTTGTTGTTGTTGTTGTTGTTGTTGTTGTTGTTGTTGTTGTTTCCAAGTACGAGAAGCACAACGTTGGCTTTGCTCGCTTTCAAATCGGTATATATATCGAGCTGGTAAGACAGGCTGGTATATCAAGCTGGTAAGACAGGCTTATCAAACATGCGTATTTTGTGCAGCGACTGCGCCCCTAATTGCTATACACGCTAAAGTGTTAAAATGGAGCCATTTAAGCCGGCAAGTGGCAGTGCAAGCTTTCGATTTGACTTGTACCAGGCAAAATTAACCAGACAGGTCGCACCCTTTCGCAGCTTTGTTACCCGCTCAATAAAAAGTCGCACACAACTTAAAACACATTTGCATGCTAGTTGGTGGGCCATTACGGCATACGGCAGCACACGATGCGTTAAACAACGAGCACGCACACGGAGCGCTTGCATCGTCCTTTTGTGTGCGCATTCGTTGTTTAACCTGGCGGACACAGCAGCGTGTCGTTCACTGTGAAGATCGGTTCAGTGTGACGTAACAGTTTCGCTGCAATATCTCTTGCTTGCAGTGACGCGTATTTCTCTCGCTCTCTGTACGAAGTAGGCGTCTCGTAGAGCATTGACATCACCAGATTTTTGTGTACAGCAAGAACAGAAAAGGGACGACGTTGGGCCAGTCTGAAGTGACGGACCGCGCCTGCAACGTGGTCTGAGACCTTACGCGCTGTCGATTCCTTCACAATCGTAAACGCCATGAATTTCCAGCTTACTCTTTTTTGCCGCCCGTATCACGGCAATCGATACCTTCTTGATGAAAGAAAGGAGCGCGGCCAAAATTCTATGCTAAATTCTGGAGAATTACGTGCCTAATCAACGATATCATTATGAGGCACACCATAATCCAAGACTATGAATAAATTTTCCCCACTTTCAGTTTTCTAGCATGCACCTAGGTCAATTACACAGTTCTCCATGGAACCAATCAGCCGGTGGGTGCAGCCAAAATGATCAATCGATTTTAATTTACCGCTACACTTCATACTGTAACCTATAGCATTACTTAGCAACGCCGGTAGGAGACTTGAGGACTCGTGTTTTGACACCTCGTGCCGCTCCCATTCAAGCGGGGTTGTAGAAAGGGCTGTGGAAAAGCCGGACGAGGCATGCCTGGGGTGTGTTCGCTGTTCCTTGCTTTTGCTTCGAAGATCGTCAGCACGCGAAATATTATGCTTGAGACACACAAGGTGTGATATGCAAGTTATTCTTTCGGAACGCAGTGCGCAATAGCTGGCTGTATGAAGAACAAGAAAAATCAAAGACTCCTTAAGGATGGTACTCGTGAAATTTACAGCGGCTGTGCGAGTGTGGTGCGCCTTCACTTTACACTTTTCCAGCAGCACCTGAACCCCGCCAACAGAGAGTCATGGCTCTAAAAAAAAAAGTGGGGGGGGGGGGTCTTTTAACCTAGCTAGCAAGTGGACTCAGGTAGCTTATGTCGGGTTGACCCCAGTGTAAAGCATGAGCTATTGTAGCCGCACTGCCAGCCTAACCCATGTCTCACTTTCCTTAAGGCGCACCAATGTGTTTGTGACCTCGATTTCATTCCTTACATAAGATGCGCCGGGCAGTGCTGCTTCGAGTTGTAGCACCGCTTAAACACGATGAAGCCGCGGCTTTCACCGCGATTGTGCGTTGAACGCAAGAAACCTAGAGAAATGGTACTTCTCTTAATCTAGGTATGCCAGCAGAAATGAAAAAAAGGCAGAAATATAGCGCCTTGTAGGACAGCTTTGCGGGCTGCAAATGTATGTTACCTACCTCTAAAAATAGCGTGCAGCCTGCCAGGTACTACAAAAATACATTTTTTTGCGGGGGGGGGGGGGAGGGGGGAGGGCGAGTTGCTGTTTACATTGCTTACGTACACTCACCTGCGGCGCAGAATACGTAACTGGGACTGGATGGTGCGTAAGACACGGGTGCAAAACATATAAACGTAGACAACACAAGTGCTAAATACCGTTTGTGAAAAAAAAAAAGGGATCGAAGAGAAGAGAAGAAATTGAAGCACCATATACCAACAGTTTATTGACAGTCTCAGAAACGCTGACGGTCCCATTGCGTCTGTGACGCGTCTATTAAGTTGCGTGTCTGACTGGTATAGAACACCTACTTGCCACGTCGAAGGTCTGTGTCCAATTCTCTTTCGAATTGAAACTTTATTCTATTTGTATTTTTCGGCGTTTTTTTTTTGTTTACACCACGAAATTCTCCTACGAACGAGAGGAGTACGCATATACAACTTCGCTGTAAAATATCCTCGTAAATGGCATTGCAAAAGCGTGTTAAGCTTCACGACATTGCAACTGCAGGGAAGCAGACGTTGTCTAATCATTCACGTGTAGCTCATAGAATGTTATCACCTCGAAGAAGGTGCACCATCTTTCGTAGACACTGCAGCTTTCAAAGCCTGTCCTCGATCAATCCGCCGTGCGCTCCGTAGGCAGGAGGAAAGGAAGGGGCAGCTGGAAGGCCGAACAGACCGCAAAATGTTCGGCTACATGAAATTGGTGCTCGTGGACTCAGCCTTCTTGGCAAGGCGGCCACAACTGCACTGCACAACATCAATATACCTTCAAATCATGCAGAGAGTACTTGAACAAATGAATCGGGAAGTTGGATAGAGTATCAGAGTATGTGGAGATGAATTACACACAAGTGAACTTCACTGGCAGCTTGCGTGCGTGGCTCACTTCAGAGCACCCGCATGTTGCGAAAAACAAAAAAAAGATTCGACAGATCCCACGAATTGTGGGATTCTATTTTCCGCAAAGCAGCCAGAGAGTGGCCCCCGATGTTGAATTCACTCAGTTTTTCGTTAGCAAAGTGTCGCGAGCTGATTCAATCGCTTTGCGTAAATTTAGTAATTGTGCACATATTGCAGTCTTACCTGGCACCTCGACTACACTGCCGTCTTACGGATGCATACGGTTCGACGTTAAGATTAGTGTTACAGCGCAGACGTCGGTTTTACCGAGAGTAAGTGTACGTTACGTTGGGATGGTGTGCATGTCCCACCTACAGCGATCGTTGGCGTTCAGGGGTCGATCAACCCTCAAAGTTTTCCGAGTCGCAGGAATGCACATGCATTGCTTCTTACATCATTATGAAAGCAGATAGCCAACAATGCAATCAAAATTAGTGGTTGCCCGCCACGGTGGTCCAGTAATTATGGTACTCTACTTCTGACCCGCAGGTCATGGGATCGAATCCTGGCCGTGGCAGCTGCATTTCGTTGGAGACGAGATGTTAGAGGCCCATCTACTAAAATTTAGGTGCATGCTAAAGAACCCAAGATGAGTGAATATATTGAAGCCCTTCGCTGGAAGTCCCTCGTAATCATATCATGGTCTTGGTACGCAAAGCCATAAGAATTATTGCTATAACCTGCAAGTCTAGCTTCCCACTATCATACCCTCCTATCGGCATTTCACTATATGCCAACTAAAGGAGGCGGGCATGACAGCAGCCATACGTAGGTGAATATATATAGATAGATACGGTAAAAAAGTCTATTGTTCACTAAGAATTTCTCCGCATTTATTGCTCCGCCACGGTGGTCTAGTGGCTAAGGTACTCGGCTGCTGACCCGCAGGTCGCGGCATCAAATCCCGGCTGTGGCGGCTGCATTTCCGATGGAGGCGGAAATGTTGTAGGCCCGTGTACCCAGATTTTGGTGCACGTTAAAGAACCCCAGGGTGGTCGAAATTTCCGGAGCCCTCCACTACGGCGTCTCTCATAATCATAGGGTGCTTTTGGGATGGTAAACCCCACAAATCAATCAATAAAATCAATCTCCGCATTTATTGCATTTATGCCTCACAAAGCTGCAATGACTAAATCACCGGCATATATCACGAACTTAGCGGTGACAAGAAAGTGACAATAACATGATCGTGCTTCGGCTTGTACCTCGTGAACACGATTGATCGAGGCACGCGATGGACAACGACACACTCACCACGACGCACCGCAAGCGGCAGAACATCTCGCGCAGTAGTTCATGTCGAATGAGGGCGATAACAAGGCAATAAAACGTGCGGCTATCAAAAAAAAAACATAGCGACCAATGTATCGATTACATCGTTCGATGTTAGTCGGTGTCACCGCGCATCGTTACACCATGGGGAGCCCTCTCGCAACTCGCATCGAGCACGCCTGCACGTGGCCGCGTGTGCTTCTCGTCGTGAGCCGAACTAGCCGGCTTCTCCTCTCCCCAATTCACTGCGCCTCGGTCGATATCACCTCGGCGCCTCGGTGGCTGAGAGGCTGCGCATCCTATATATACGGTCCAACGATTACTCGCGACACCTCATCTTCGCAGCGATGGAAGGTGCTTCGAGTCAGTGTTTCTGCATAGTTTACCACCTCGCTTTCTCTTTAATTGACGAGCCTTTGCACGCGCAGCCTGCAGGTCTGCCTCGCATCCTCACACCACGCAAGGATAACGTCTGCCAGCGCCGACGCACGTTAACCAATCGCGTAATGGAGCCCGAATGATTCGGGCCCGCTCTGCACGAGACTGCTTGCTCTTTGGCAATTATCCAACTCATCATCCTGTCGGTAAACAGTGAAGCAAAGTTCAGGTCGAGCAAGCGCCAAGGCAGCTCGCTGCGTAAAGCCTGCTTGCCTCGAAAAGCCGCCTTCGCGAGAGCAGCTCTTATCTTGACCCCGCACCACGCCGAGCTTACCTCGATAATTTACCGTAAATTAACGCCACAGCGGCAACTCTGTGCGCTAGTGCGTGACTTGGATATTTTGTTTGTTTGTTACGGTGAAACCCTGCTGAGATTTGCCCCTCTCTTTCGCGACCGATTGCAGAAACTTCATCGCGTGAGTACACCATGCTCATTTTCTGTCGTCCACTTCGGGGCAGAACAGACGCACGCACGATCGGCCCGATAAATTGCTTCTTGAGACTTGCTAACGAAGTGCCTACCACGAGCATGAGATTCAACCAAATGATTAGGTCGGGTTCGGTTAGGCCGAGGCTTTGTTTCCGATCAACAAAACTCAGAGGCGTTAGTAACGCCCGCAACTCCGACGAACGTTCCAAACTTAATGAAACACTCACGCAACCTCATCAAAGCTCTCTCCAGTGCAGCAAGCGACAGCAATGACAACACGACAACAGCAGATAAATACAAAAAAAAATAACGACGCCAATGACGGCAATGTTACGCTATGAGTGTTTCTTTTTTCTGAATTGCTGTGGACATTTGTATCCAAGAAAGGCTATAGAGATGTGCGTCAAGTGTGGCGGAATATAAGAAGGTTATGAATAAAGAAAATTACGGCACATTCCACGCACTGTAGCACTCAATGTGATGCGATGTAGTCGGCGGGATGTTGGCAATGCCGCTCCTACATGCGCACAGCATTACAAAATGTGACCACGTAAAGCGGTCACATTATGGTCCACAGCAACATAATGTAATGACTATGACATCGCGAGGGTATCTTGCATTTATGTCATGCGATACACGACATGCATGCCGTAAGTTCTCATGTCATGACCTGTCAATCATGTTCTTCATGACGCGCTATGCAAAATTTGGCATATATATAGAGAATAATTGATTGATTTGATTTATATGTGGTGTTTACGTCCCAAAACCACCATATAATTATGAGAGACGCCTTAATGGAGGGCTCCGTAAATTTTGACCACCTGGGGTTCTTTAACGTGCACCCAAATCTGAGCACATGGGCCTACAGCATTTTCGCCTCGATCTAAAATGCAGCCGCCGCAGTCGGGATTCAATCCCGTGACCTGCGGGTCAGCAGCCGAGTATCTTAGCCACTAGACCACCGCGGCGGGGCTATACCAAAATAATGAAACGGTCACAGTGCACATTGATCCTGATTATGTGCATGGCATGCGATGCAACAGATGCATGGCACAGTTGTCATATCGTGAATCGGCATATACAATTGACATATGGTTCCTTTATGTCATTCGAAGTATGTAATATGTTCACTTCACGAACGGCTACGAGAACATC
This sequence comes from Rhipicephalus microplus, assembly GCF_043290135.1. Lineage (NCBI taxonomy): Eukaryota > Metazoa > Arthropoda > Arachnida > Ixodida > Ixodidae > Rhipicephalus > Rhipicephalus microplus. The sequence continues at coordinate 1,186,278 of NW_027464654.1, forward strand.
AAGTCGTAGGTGGCTGGAGGATAGATAAATTGATCTATATATGAAATAACGGACTATGGACGGAAAGACGGATGAATAGATGAATGAGTGGATGGAAGCCAGATATACAATACTACTGCTGAAAAGTAATTAGGTTACTCTACTAATTGCATTGGTGGACTTTTAGAAATTCAATTAAGTTATATTACAAGTTATTGCTAGTTGAAAGTAATGGCAGCACATAATTACTCTTTCTAAAAAGCAATGACATGTGAAACAAAAAGTTAATATTTATTCTTGCAGAATTTATCAATATTACATAGACATTGAAATCTCAGACATCTTCATGACATCACAAAAGCCACTGGGCCTCACAGCGAGCATCAAAAAAGTGTCTAGATCGAGAGACAGTGTCCTTCGCCAAGATTACAAGTCCGTCCCCCCCTTGGAACTGATGAGAACAGGACTGTGCTGAGAATCGAGGACAGTTTCTTCGCTTCTGTAGATGGCTGGAGCACTCAGCGTCTTCGTAATGAACTTCGGAGAACACTCGCCCCACCATGTCCCGATGATGTCTTTGTCTCCATTCTTTCCAAATGTCTGCTTTCCGTCCCATCAGCAGAGACTTGGCGTCATCCTTCTCTTCCAGGATTAACAGATAAACGTCGCTGCTTTGACGACGCGTCTCCCGAAGCTTTGGAGACATCGTTCGACTTAGTTAGGTGGAGGAGGGGACCACACAAGCCTGCGATGTTTTACCTGAACAAAAGTCCTCGGGAAGAAACGTTTGAAGCCTTTGGTTGCCGAGCTGTCGGGAAGAAGTTGTCGGCCAGAAAATTCCAGAGAAGTGGCCTTCGAGTAGTCTTTGTTCCAGGCCCAGATGCTACGTAGCTTTCCTGCAGGCCCCCTCCCCCGTCCAGCTTGGCGTTTGGCACTCAGAATAACTTCTCAGTTTTTGTTCTTTTCTTTTCTGGTGCAAACTTTTTTGCCATATGCTACATTTTTTGCAAACAATATTCAAGAGATAACTCATAACATCAATATGCATGCAACCTAATTACTGCATCAATATCTAAGTAACCTAATTACTGAAATTTCACGACAGCAAAGTTTCAGAGGTGCGCCTAAAGTGTCCTTGCTTTTTCAAGAAGTGCTGTGCATTTTAATTGTAAGTTGCCTATAAGGGTGCGCTATGTAAATGAACTTCAGGACACCTGTGATATATACCAGTACTAAATGTCAGTTGGAACTCGCCATGACTTATGAACGTCGGATTATAACGAGCTCAATTTTATCACTACTGCCGTATTGATAAAATACATCTGTGGCAAACCTAATTCACTGCCGTATATCATTGCCTGTGATAAACGTATGTTTGAGTGCACGTGGGCTCGATGAGTGGCACCGCTGAAGCTACGCCGTTGAAACTAGGCGATTTTATTCCTTCTGCTGCACAAAATATGCACCCTACGAGACGCAGAGAACTTCTGTCTTCTAAAGGAAAGCGGCAGTTGGTTCGGATGTGATCTAATGGTTGCTACTTAATGAACCGTGAAGAATTCAAGCTGTACGGTCTTCCGCATCGAGCAAGGATGGCTCCGGTTTACCAACATCACTCCAGAATACGGGAGACCTTTATGTTTCTTTCGTTCATGGCCGGCGAACAGATAGAAAAACAAGTTGATACAAAATATTCACGTGAAATTCTTTTTTTTTTACTCTTCCTCACCTCGCATCGTTAAAACGTTGCCGACGGTGTGGCGAGCCTTTGAGGCGACAATGGAGGTGCTCTCATTTTGTCTTTCTTCCCTGGCCTGGCCACGCGACAGCCTGATTGCCGTTGCTGCTTGGGTGAGTCACAGCCATTTCCTGGCGGTGTAGATAGGGCAGACGCTGCGCTGCCGAATGGGAGGCCTCGTTCAATGGCGCGTCTCCATCGCGGAGGGTCGACGTTTTCTTTGCCTTTCGGCTGGCGTAACACGCCGCGTTTCAGCTTCCGGTTGCGTTGGCGAGGCGGATGCGTTTCCCATAGCTCTCGCGGCGCAGATGACTCTGTCAACTGAGGCAGGCAGGCGCGCGTCGCAAACGACTAAAAGCGGCTGTTTCTGACACAAGCGTTTCCATTGTGATCGCAGCTGTTTAAGGGCATGTTAAGTACGCACGTACTACGCAGAAATAGTACAGCCAAGCTGTTAGCGTGCAGCTGGTCCAGATTTCTCGCGGTATTAGAGAATTTTAGTACTGCGGAATGGTGCTACGTACGCATCACGCAAGCGCCTTGCGTTACGTGGCGTGGTTTGCCACTAATCGGCTTTTAGTACGCCGTAGTACCCGCGTACGTAACGAGCGTGAAGCGTGTTGCGCCATCTGGTTGATCAAAATAGAAGCACGTGTTGTTGACAGCCAATGTGAGCCAATCCAAGTGTTATAGCCAGATTATGGCCATATTTTAAGCCACAGAGCCAGTTGGTGCTTCCCTTCGATGCCGCCATTTTGCAAAACGAAGTCTCGCGCTTTCGCGAACTTGTTCGAGAGCGGCGCGATCACCTCATACGTACGCACGCACGCATCCCTTGCGTGCGTACGTAGCGGCTGCTTACGTAACGCGATACGTGCGCGTTGCGGTCTGCGCATGCGCACTCGTAAAACGTGTCGTCCTTACGTTCGCAACGCCGCCACGTACGCAGCGTACGCAGTACTAAAACTCTCTATTATCGTAGGTATACAGGGTGCAGAAAGCATTGAAGTACTCTGCCATTAATGTTAGGTGTATTAAACAAAAGTTATAATAATAATGGTACGATTAATTACGGTGATGCAGAGGCCCAAGCATATACGCAGGCCGGCCTGGCGCCTGCTGTGTAACGAAAAGGGAGGCAGAAAGCTTCGCTGCAACCGGAGGGAATGTTGATTCTGGTTTCAGTGAGATTACCAGGAGTGGGCATTCCTTGTGCCAACTGCACACTTCACGAAGTATTTCCAGATGAAATGGCACCAAACTTATTTCCCTTGTGGTGGGACTAGATGAGGATGCGTAGCGATCTAATGAAGCCCAGTTGCAAGTTCAGTGTTCATCCGTGCCTCACAAATATTATGTGCGAGCGTATTGGCGAGTACCTCCTTTTCATCGCGCATCGGAAAAAGTGATGTCCTTATTTCGTGCCACTCGACTTAAATAGAGGTAAGAAAGCTGGTGCCACCTGACGCCAGTGCCGAAAGCAGGATTCTTGTGCTTTAGAGTTACATTGGTTGTAGGACTGGAGCACAGGTCTAATCTAATCACGTTTATTGTTTTTCATAGGGTTGATTATGAAGTGCATAGTCAATTTGACAGTTCACGCACTTATACAGCACGCAATTAATCACCAATGTCATGTTGACTGTTGCAGTGCAATTAATTCCTGAGCCCGCCACTGCGATGATCCTGAAGCATTTGAGCAGTTGCGCGTCACTCGATTAATTTTGTTACTCTTGAAGATTAAACACTTTCCTCGTTTTAAGGGCACCTCAAAGCATACTCAAGCTACCTTTCTATTTTTTTAATCTTTCTTTTTTTTTGCAGATTAATAGCAGTAGATGAATGAATTAAATGCGGTCAGAATTCAGATTAAGTTTAAGGCTTGCATGGAAAAGGCTAGTAACTATTTGTTATTTCTTATGCGCTAGAATGTTACAAAGAAAACTTCACGCAACTGGGATATCTCTAAGTGGTGTGTAAGCGCGGTCTAGGGGGAAATTTGGGGAATAGAACTTGGATGACGCTTGAGCGTCGCCTGTAAGTATAGACGGCGATAGCATAATCGGGCCATTTGAGTATCGCCATGCCGCAAGGAAAGGAACGCGTTTGTGGGTGTAACACTGGCCGCTGCAAACTATGCTAGAACATATACTGCAAGTTCAGTTACGAAGTGCCCACTACGCCTTTATTATTCCTTTCGCAAATCGCTGAAGTATCAGTGGTGTTAATTTAGCGAGACCGCTAATCGCTGAAGTATCAGTGGTGTTAATTTAGCGAGAACGCAAATTGCTGAAGTATCAGTGGTGTTAATTTAGCGAGAAAATTGCTAGATTTAGCGTCTTCTCAGTCTTGTTAGCGACAATTCTATCTCTTAGGAGGCCTAGCGATTTTTCTGAGGACTTTCAGATTTTGAGATGGAGTATTTCTAAAACATACATAAAACATTGGGATACTTAGAGAACAGTAAAATGCTCGGAACGAGCTTCAATAAATGAGGCCAAAGCATACAGGATCAATCTCCTTGTGGCGCTGCGATCATTAGCGTGCAATGTGGCTGTTCCGAGTACTCCTTGTGTTCCAGTTAGATATGGGCAAAGCAGCAAGAGGCTCACGATTAACCGCAAAAACAGTTGAAGTACAGGGGCCCACTAATTCACATTGGCGTAGCCAGGAGCTAGCAGCGCAGTCCAACTCCATTCACCACAAGAGATACGGATTTAAAGTATTGTTTAGGTAAAAAATAATCTATTCACATGCTTTATCTAGTTAAAAAAAGCTATACTCGGGAAACAATATAATCCTAATCATCATCGTTTAGCGACTTATGGCTAGAATTTCCAACTTTTCGAAAGCGTCCTGGTGACTGTGTCAAAATAGTTAACAACACTGTGAAGTATAGAATGATCGTCGTCCGCAAGGCAGCGCAACCCTGCCCAGTTGCATGATGCGTAATGAATGGGCAGCTTGAAACAGCCAGCTCCTCATGCAATTTGCATGCGTGGACACCGATTCTACAATTCTGCCACGCAGTAATACATGCGTTAAAGCGACGGCTGCCAGTACGTGACATTCTTGTAGCATTTGTGTTTAACGAAGCAGTTTCGAGCATTGGCATGGCTCGCCGGTTTAACAACTGCTTGCCACGCATATGACCTGGGTACGCTTCTCACGCAAAGTGATGATTTTAATCCTTAACCTATTTGCGTCTACGTCGCGTTCTCGGTGCACAAACAACGCCGATTTTAACACTTATTCTGCTTAGCAAATCGTTCGTTGTTCCCCCCCATGCCGGACACCGGGTAAATTTGACTGCTCGTGGAGGCAATTGCCCCCACGATGTCGGTGTAGGGTGTGACAGCTTTTTCTCTCTTTAGCTTGCCATGTGGTGATAAGAATTTCATGTCAAAGATACGCCACGAAAAAAAAATTCTTAACTTCGCCTGAGATAAACTAATATGCACATGAAAACCTTCCTGCTTCGATAGTCTTATTTTCGGTGACATGCGTCGACTGCCATTTTCGGTGTATGCTCGTATTCCAGTGCCGTTGCTGGCACTCACGAAGGTTACAAAATTCAGCCAAATATGCGTGCGTGTAATCAGAGAGCATCCCGAATATTTATTTATTATTTTATTTATTTATTTACAGATACTGCTAATCTCATTTGGGATTTTAGCAGTAAGGGCATTTCATAGAATGTGAACAATAAAAAGAAAGAAAAAAAACAAATCATTTGGGCTTTCAAGTTATAACACATACATACACAAGGGGAATACATGTTGAGGGCTAGGCACTTTTTAGCACAGGGTAATTGTTTGAAAAAGGAATGAACAGTAAAGGTGTAACATAATTTGCATCGTATTTAGTGTGACGAGCATGACAAACAAGTCCCGCAGTATATAGAATAAAACAACAATGTTCATACTCGTACCTATGACAACCTGACAACAACTACCTTCTTTATTGATTTAACAAAAACACAAAATTCGTACAGAACACGAGTAATTCAGAGAGTCTGCAATGTAGACGGGTTATTCGTTGTCGCCTTGTAAATGCTCTTTTACTGCCGCGGTAAAATTATCCAGTGAAGTACAGTGAAGTATAGAAGGTCTCAGCCGGTTCCATTCCCTTATTGCCAATGGGAAGAATGAATATTTAAATGAATCTGTGTGAAATGAGCACTCGTCAAGCATTTCAGAATGTGTGTGACATGTCAGTCTTGTTTGTGCAATAGAAATGTATTTGGATGTATTAATCTTTATCTCTCCATGTATCAGTTGGTACATGAACCGTAGTCGTGCTAATTTGGCTCGGTTTTGATGAGTTAGGTATCCAGCTTTTTTAATAAGTTCAGTGGGTGAGTCAGAAAATCGATACTTACTGTATATAAACCTAATTTCTTTCCTCTGAATTCCTTCTAACTTGTTAATTTTGGTGACAGAAAATGGGAACCAGACAATATTGGCGTATTCAAACACAGCTCTGACGAACGTTTTGTACGCAATTAGTTTTGTTTCTGCAGGAGCTAATCGAAGGCGTAGTCTAAGGAACATCAAGCGCCGTAACGCAGCTGAGGTTACTATGGATATGTGGGAGTCCCACCTGAGATTCTGGGTTATTGTTAGGCCGAGGTATTTATGTTCGTAAACTCATAGCAGGGGAATGTTATTAATGATGTAGGGGAAAGTAGACCTGTTTTTTTTTTCTAGGTATTGTCAGAAGAGCAGATTTTTTGGCATTAATTGTCATTTGCCAATCATCGCACCATTTTGACACGGTTGTTTTGACACACATTGTTTAACGCTATATGATCTTCGTGGGAGTTAGTTTCATTGTACAGTATGCAATCGTCGGCGAAAAGCTTTACGGTAACAGGAATATTCAGCGGTAAGTCATTAATAAATATAAAAAACAGCAAAGGTGCTAGGACGCTGTCTTGGGGTACTCCGGAAGTTACTGCTGCTATAGAGGAAGTTTCATTATTTATCTCGACGTACTGTGTCCTATCAGATAGGTAATTTTTAATCCAGCGAACAATCGAGCAATTTCCTATAGCTGACTGAAGTTTCTTAATTAATTTTTTGTGTGAGACACGATCGAAAGCTTTTGAAAAGTCTAGTAGGATGAGGTCTCCTTGTATTTGGTTATCAATGCTCGAAGACAAGTCGTGTATCAGTTCAGCTAGCTGAGTTACTGTCGATAGCCTTCCACGAAACCCATGTTGGGAAGGTGACAAAAAGCGTTTTTGCTCGAGGTAAGTGGTCAAATGTTTAAGAATTATGTGTTCCAAAATTTTGCATACTGTGCATGTTAAAGATATTGATCTGTAGTTTGATTCATCATTTGTGTTATCGCATTTAGGTATCGGGATTATTTTTGCCTTCTTCCATTCTTTTGGGACAGTACCTGTCAGGAGAGATTTGTTGAAGATGACATATAAATACTTTGCTATCCATTCGGCATACCTTCTCAGGAATTGGTTTGGAATCTTGTCAGGGCCAGGGCTTTTTTTTATGTCAAGACTTACCAAGAGGTTGAGTACGCCTGCTTCAGTTACAGAGACTGGTTCGAGGTTATTTTCGTCACATGAGTCAATATGGGGTAGTTTACCATCATCGATAGTGAAAACAGATGTAAAGTACGTGTTTAAGGACTCTGCTGTTGTGCGGTTTGTTCCCGTGATCGGTTTGTCAGTACGTTTTTTAGGGTTACGATAATCCCAGAATTTTTTTGGCGCGTTTAGAATAAAGCTCGATAGAACGTTTTTAAAATAGTGACATTTCGCCATCTTAATTTTAAATTTCCTTTCAACTATGGCAGTGCAAAGTGAATTCCTAGAAGGATTAGGTTTATGGTTTAGCGATTTCCTAAGTCTTTTAACCCTGCGTTTGGCATGAATAACGTCTCGCGTTATCCATGGGTTATGCTTATTAGTTCTTTTTGTTTTTACTGGTACGTAATTGTGAAGGCAGTGTAGTACAATGTTTTTAAATAATTGCCACGCTGTATCTATATAGGCGGAGGGATGACCCGAATCATTTACGAATGACTCTAATTGAAAGGAAAGATAATCAATTATAGTTGTATCGTCAGCGTTTGCGAAGTCCGCTAATGTGGTCCGTGATACTGAATCAGTTTTACTTCTTTGAATGTGTGAGGTACATAGAACTAGTTTGTGGTCTGATATACCGGTCATTATTTCAATTTTAGAGTCATGTGTTGGGAAATGGTCGCTTGTAAAAATAAGGTCAAGTATGTTTGATTTCGTTCCTTGAACACGCGTTGGCTCTTTCACGATCTGGCTGAAGTTAAAAGACAACATTAAATCAAAAAGTATTTCCGAGTGTGCGCATTGGCATCGTAATGTTTCCAAGTTAATAGTCGGGAGATTGAAATCCCCCAACAAGATAACCCTTGCACCAGCAACATGTCGTTGCATGTAGCCATGCAGGGCTTGCAAGCTATCTGTTCCGGAATTGGGGCTTAGATAAACACATCCTACAATAACGTTACGTGAACCAAACATCAGTTTACAGAATATTGCCTCTACATCGAAAGCTTCAGGCATAACAGTGTAAGGTATTTTTTTGTTAATAAGGATGGCCACGCCTCTTCCACGTGTTGCTCTATCTTTCCGTACGATAACATAGCCGGGCAGTGTAATTTCAAAATTCATAACGTCCTGTGTGAGCCATGTTTCGGTTATTGCTAAGAAGTCGAGTTTCATGCAAAGCAGTAACAATTCAACAGCCTCGGATTTATTTAGAATGCTTCGTGCGTTCACATTGGCAAAGACTATGGTTTGGCGGGTTGATTTGGGTGCCGAGGGCGTAGTGACGGTGCTTCGACTCGCTGCTTTTTTTTTTTCAATTGAAGAAGCACTCGGGTTGTTACGTACAGCAACTTTGTCTTTTTTTGCATCATCCCATTGGTACCAGACATTGTTTATTCGTAGTTTATCATAGACTAGTGAAATTTTGTCCCCTGATTCTTTGTAAGCCTTTGCACAGTTCCACAAGTTTCTTCTTATGTCCCGTACCCGCACCGAGAAATCTTCGCGAACCGATAAGTCTGTTCCTTTTAACTTGTGGCAGTTTTTGAACACTCGCGTTTTGTCTCGAAAGTCGAGCAGCTTAAGAATTATGGGCCTAGTTTTATTTGTGGCTGGCTTCCCTAGTCTGTGTATTCGTTCAATACCGACACTATCAATTTCGAGCTTCTCTTTAAACACTGTTTCAGTAACAGTCTCTTCTAGGGTGGAATTATCCTCATTTTGGTTTTCAGGTATTCCGTATATTATTAAGTTGCACCTCCGTGAACGGTTTTCTAAATCGTCTACCTTCAGTTCGAGGGCAGACACAACTTCCTGTAAATGTGCAACTTGTTCAACACAGCTCGAAATTTTCATGGCCAAAACATCAAGATTTTCTAGTTTTTTGTCAATTGAAGTCAATCTATCTTCTTTAATTTCCTTGATGTCGCCAGCAATCAGTTCTAACTTTTGTAGCAGCTCGTCCGTTTTGGGTCCGGGGTTGGTTTCGACATCGCCAGCTAGCAATAGTAGTTCGGTAAGGCACGACGCTAGTTCATAAACACATGAGCACAGAAACCTTGGGCACGGCAGCACAATAATGCAGGGGTTATCGGAACGGAAGCATTTACAGTAATGTTTTCTCACCTGCATGAAAAATACGAAGGGATTATCCACCCGCATGCCAAGAGTGCTGCCGTGCCCTTTGCTGCGCAGAGGATCGTGGATGGCCTTTATACTTTGCAGAGCGGGCACCGCCAGGGCACCACATGTTTTCGCGCCGCCGCAGAATGTCTCCGACGACGAGTGGTAGTGACGATTCCAGTTGCTATCCAGGATCGGGGGCGTGGGACACAATATGGGGCCTGCGCCGTTGACCATGATCGTTGCCTCTGCTTGATGCTGTTCTGCGTTGCTCTTTTCCGGTACCAGCAGCAAGGCAACGATTAGCTGCATGAAAAATACGAAGGGGTTATCCACCCGCATGCCAAGAGTGCTGCCGTGCCCTTTTGGTAGGACGATTAACCTAGAAATGCGTTGGTTTCGGTTTTCGTCATCAGACCGGGTCGAATTTTTCGACAACTAAGAAGCTCTCATTTCGAGAAATCTGTATAGATAATTGTGGCACCGTGTTACAAATTTGTCAGGTTCCCTTTTCTAACCCTTCCGCCACCTTGGGCAATTCCACAGAACCGATTGGCAACATTTAGAGACATTCAACAAGGTTCCAGCATACTCAGGCGCGTTCTGTGCCGAACGACTTAAAATTAAAATGCCAAACAAAACATCGCAGGTTCAAGCCCGTGTGCTCAGATTTGGGTGCACGTTAAAGAACCCCAGGTGGTCGAAATTTCCGGAGCCCTCCACTACGGCGTCTCTTATAATCATATGGTGGTTTTGGGACGTTAAACCCCATATATAAATCAATCAATCGCAGGTTCAAGCACAAATTCACGTTCCTCGGCAACTTCTTGCCTTTTCGGCGTCTACATTGCACCTAGGAGTCCAATAAAAAAAAATAAAGCACTCGGAAGCGCTGCTGGTTTTCTGGAATTCATAGCGGCCAGAGACTATCACTTCGCAGCAGAAGATGACAGGTATGCGGGGAAACAGCACACCGGCTGCTCGTCGAGACAAGTCCATGCAGTCCGAGTGTCTGTCCGTGCCTTGAACCATCGACAAAAGAACCGCTTACATCTGTGAGCCTAGCAATAAGTAGCGTTGTCTCGTTAAGCTGTGCACACATCAACTACCTTACGTTGCTGTACACTAAAACTGAAAAAAAAAAGATAGGCAGTGCAAGAAATAGGCAAGAAGATAGGCACAGTAAAACAGCAAAAAAAGTGACAGAATCTCAACCTCATCGTATAAAATGCGTTTTTTTTTTTGCAAATACAAACACGGCTGTTTTGTACAGGCTAAAGATGAGCAGGGGCGAAGCACAGAAGCGTGAGAATACAGGCAAGAAGCACCGAGCAAGCCAGAATATGACAAACATGGTCTACGCTGTTTTCTTCGATTATATGAAGTTCTAATTACCTCAGTCTGCGAATTCGTTGTGCTGCTTTTTCACCGCGTTCAGTTTTCGTTTTTTCATCGTCACGCTCTCCGAAGCTAAGCGAATCCCGTGCCTTGCAATTCGAGCCAGCCGAAGCAGCCTAGTTTACGACGAGAGTTAGATTGGCGCCCGAGATATGACATTTATGATTCATTTGTTGGTTTCTCGGGAGCTTTTGCAGCGGTTTCCCTGCACGTGCAGTTTTCTGAACGAGATTATACGTGGCGTAAAGAGCGCCACGGCTTTAGTTTCGTAATTCCAATATCCGAGTCATTCTTCCTGGTGTGCACACAGTTAGTACACAGACATCAAGGCACTAGTTATTTATTTATTTATTTATTTATTTATTTATTTATTTATTTATTTATTTATTTATTTATTTATTTATGAAGAGTACTAGAAGGGTTTCTTAGGGCATTACATGGTGTGTGTGTGTGTGAGTGCGTGTGTGTGTGTGTGTGTGCGTGTGTGTGTGTGTGTGTGTGTGTGTGTGTGTGTTTGTGTGTGTGTGTGTGTGTGTGTGTGTGCGTGCGTGTGTGTGGAGGAGAGAGGGGGTGAAAGCAAAGAAGGGTAACTGAAATATGGAGTCGTTATTCATAGATAGTATTATAATAAATAGTGATGCATCCAGATTATTTATAATACCTAGCTAAAAAATAATGTATCAAGTGCAGTTGAGGTCGCTAAGGTGGTGAGCACATAAACATATTCAAGAATTATATGTACGAAAACACACAATTGAAGAACAGTAGCAAGACTATAAATATTAGACAAAAAAGAAAATCTAAGGTTTTATTACACGATCCTAAGCAGACGCGACGCGTAAAGCAAATCACTGACAAAACTCGACGTACGACGTTTCTGTAGAACCCTTTATCGACAATGTTATACGTGTAAGAACCGATCGAACGTTAAAACTTACAAAAGTAATTCCATAAATCTATCATTCGATAGAGTTTTTTTTTTGCACTTACCTGTAATGCTGTGCGATATTCTCAACCTTCACTTTCATTTCTGATGGCCTGCGCTCGTAGCCGTTTATTCGCAACGAAGCATCAGCAGCGTTAATTTCATTGTATGCACCAGAGTTTCGCTCCTGATGCCTCAAGTTTTCCAATCGCTCTTGCCAGTGGTCAATTACTGTAAATGTCTTTTCATTCGACCACGAAGTGCGCGTACGCTGTGACGTAGTAGAAAGGCTTGCGACACTCATAATCAGTTGGCTTCGAGGTACTCCAACAGCTCCGACGGTGCGAGAGTTGAACTAAGCGCGAAAGGCAACAGTCGTCTGCTTGTCGTCTGCTTCTACCGTAACTACAGGTGGTCGATACGTATCCTAAAATGAGATATTTCAGATAATGTTCCAATTTAGGCAGTTTAGAATTCGCTCTTTTATAAACATCAAGCTCTTTTAAAGTGTTGTTTATTGAACTATGCTCAATTTTCTTGTTTATTGTACTTTCAACAAGCTCGGCCACGGGGTGCAGACGACAGCGAAATCGCCATCTGTCATGCAGATCGCGATGCGTGAATCACGATAGTCCAGATCCCGATCACGCCTGATGGCGATTATAAGCGATCGTGTAGCAGCACATATTCCGGATCGTTGTTAATCCGGATATAGACACTGATCACGATTAAGAGTGCCCGCGTGACACCGGTATTATATTAGGGAGCAATAAAAATTGACAAATTAAAGCGTATAGGAAAAAACATGGCAGCATATCCATGGTGTGAATGATGGTGTGGGGCGAAGCATTCGTCCGTCCATGCGTCCGTCTGTGTGACCGCCCATGCGTCTGTTCGTGCGCCCGTTCGTGCTTTCGTTCATGCATCCGCCCCTGCGTCCATTCATGCGTCCATCCATGCATCTGTCTGTGTGTCCGTTCGTCCATCTATTCAACACTCCAAGTCCCACCGTCTCGCATCTTTTTATCATATATTCCCCATATAGAAGCACCGCCATTCAGTGGACATTCCAAGGACTAAACGAGAGGTGGCACACGCACACGTTCTTACGGCTTGCGCTTCGGGTCTACTTCCCACCTGGAACCACCTTGAGTTCATGGAATATACTAGTTCACTGTATTAATGGCACTGCGGCCCAATGCTCGCTAAACCTTTCTAAAACTAAGGAGGTTACACCCAGCGAGTATAATGTAGCAACCCTTTCTTGTCCGATAGTGCTCAATGTACATGCTAATGGCTGCTAATGGGGATCGCAGCGTGCGCGTTGACTAAAAGCCGAATGCTCCTGTCTCTCATTCCCCATTAGCAGCCATTGGCATGTACATTGAGCACTATTATTTATTGATAAATAACGCACAGAAAAAATCTCTCACCAGCACCACCTTGGAGGTCAAATGTTATACCTATTTCGGGTATGTGCAACTGTTCTGTTCCGGGCCGAGAAATACACACCCATACGTGGTTAACGCGGGACATCATTCAATACACTATTAGCCGATGTGCGCAAGGACTGTTGGTTTCATTAGATCAAGAGAAAGCTTTTGATTTCATAGAACATGGCTACATACTAAATGTTTTACATGCATACGGATTCCCGGATAAGTTCATTGACCTTATCAGCGCGATGTACACTAATTTAGAAAGTACCCTTTACTTAGATTCCCGTGAGAGTCACGCATTTAGAGTCACGCGTGGGGTCCGTCAAGGGTGTCCCCTCTCCCCAGTGTTATTTATCCTTGCATTAGAGCCCTTCTTAAGGGCCATTGAACATCACCCGCAAATTCGTGGCTTACCTCTACCCGGTAACACTCAAGTAAAGGTCGCTGCATATGCAGATGATATCACTCTATATGTACATAATGAACAGTCGCTGCAGCATGCTCTTGATACGTTTCATGATTTTGGTATTATCTCCGGTGCAAAGTTAAACTTTTCTAAAAGCCAGTATTTTTTCATTGGCAACCCCAGCGGTCGTATCAACATCACGTCGCCTTTACAGTGGCCTCCTGATATTTCAATACTCGGAGTTACTTTCTCTGTATTTGGTATACAGGATAGCATCTGGTCATCCGTTGTACAAACTCTTCTAAATGATATCAAAGCAGCCAGGCACTTCGAATTCCCTCTCTTGGAACGCCGATACTTAACTCAAACGGTGTACCTAGGAAAATTTTGGTACCTTTGCCATTCTGTTAAACCACCGCTCCACGTCTGCAGGAAAGTGCAAAGCTGCATCAGTTTATTTTTTTGGTCTGGTGGCACAGAATTGTTATCGCGTCCAGCGTTAGCTCAGCCGCGAGATCAAGGCGGTTTTGCATTCCCTGACGTTTCCGTCGCGGCTTCTACATTGTGCCTCCGCACTCTATTGCGAATACTAAGCAATGATGACATGCCCGCTCAGACACTGGCTCGCTACCATCTGGGGCCATCACTACGTGCCTTCTTGCCGGATAGCCAAATAAACAAAGGTCCCCAATCAACTGAATTACCATCTTTGTATCGAGCCCTTCTGGCATTTCACCGACGTTTGGAAGCTACGTGCCCAGAGATAGAGGTGGCCGATTCTAAAGTGGTGGACACAATGGCCGCCCTTCTACGGCCCTTGGTGCCCCAGCATCGTCAATCTGTATTGAACCGCGCTTGGAAACCAATAACTGCCGCAGTGTTGCCAGGGCACCTCAGAGACTTTGTCTGGAGGTTGGGCTGGGGCTTGCTCCCCACGCGAGATCGGTTGCAGCGATGGCAGGTAGTTCGCACTTCCACTTGCCCCAACTGCGTCATGGTAGAGACCAATCGACATGCGACGTTTGAATGTGTGGTTTCCCGCCTTTTTTGGCGTGCGGTTAATACTGGTTTTCGGGGACAGGGTGTGCGAACTTTCGTGTCCAACGGCCGATTTCCGCGTAGCCGCTTCTCCGCTCTCTTAATAGTTGCGGGGCTGTTCAGCCTTTGGAGAAACCGATGTGAGGCCGTAGCTGCCAATTGCCGCCGGCGTGCCTTGTGGCCGATACTGGGGAGAATGAGACGAGAGATCCTCGCGTTCCTCTCCGAAGAGCTTTTCTTCCTCGGGGAGCAAGAGTTTCTGCGGCATTGGTCGTGCCCTTTCGTGAAGGTGGAACACGAAAGGATACAACTCATTTTTCGACCGACTTGGTGCTAAGCAGCGCCCGTTGAGTTGTTATATATGATTTCATTTGTTACAAATTGTGTTTCATTTGGATCTATTGTATCGTTATACCCTTGTATCGTGATATCACATTGAATATTTGTGTACATGTATGCCAACATATTCATGTATATTAGAGCAAATGTCTTCACTGTAACGTAGTGATGTTAGTCGTGAAATATAGATGTGCTGGTGTATATGTGCCCTGTTACTGGAATGGTATGAAGCCTTTGTGTTCTGTACATGCTGTAAATAAACTTTTTCTAAACAAGGAGCTTCGCCCCTAAAATGTATGCTGTTGCACTCAATATGAACGCTGTAGGAAGTTCGTAGCGACAATTTGCCCGCCCTTGAGCGACGCTCGCGTTCACGCACCAACACGTGCTGGCGTGGCAGACGTGCTGCCTGCTCCACGTGCATGGCGGAAAAGGAAACCTTAATTTCCGGTGCAGCGGGGCCCTCTCCGCGCCTCTTTTCCTTGCTCTTTCACCCTCATAACACTCATTCTCATTCTCACTTTTATTTCCATCCCTCACTGCACTTTATTGCGCACAGCTATGCTCCGATTTACCTTCTTCCTCCTCATTTTCATGCTCCAAACTTTCACGTCACATCTCCTTCACGCTCACTTCCCTTTGTCCCTTGCTATGCTGCACACGCGCACGGCTGTGCTGTGTTTTACCCTTCACAAATGAGATCACAAGAACAGCCTTTTTTTTTTACTTTGACACCGTAGTTCTCCGCCGCCACCACCATCACTGGTGTGCGTAATCACAATCGTGCGAAATATACTGAAAAGCTGTGTTATTCAGTGTTCCAGCATGTTGTGTAGTTTCTTATGATGCTAAAACATTACCGTGTTGTCTAGTAAATTGTCTCAGCTATCGTTTCATTGCTTAATTCTTGTTGAATGTTATTTGTGGGATATTTGCATATTGTCTCTATATAGGTTGTGCTCTGGTTCTTGAGTACGCGTTTTTTCTTTCTCTTCCTACCATGAAATAGTTCAAGTGGGGCTAACAGTGTACAATGATGCTGTTGAAGAATAAGTTAGTCTGTAAGTAAGACAGAAGGTAAGCTTCTTTCCGCGAATAACCTTCTGTGCGAAGTTGAGATTTACAATTACTCGACAAAATGTGAATTCCTAACGCCTGCCTAATGACACCCGTTTCTTTATACGTAAGTTGAACCTAGGAGCAACTGCGCTGCGTTCTCTTATTTCCAATCATTGTTGTTGTTTTTTTCACTCTGAACCTAAAACGCCTGTTTATTGACGTACCTAACGCGATGCAATCATGAGCAAAAAGGGGGGGATACAAACCTCGCGAACATGGCGTAGATAAAAATTTCCCCATCGCCCTCACTATCCGTGGTGCCAGGTATTTAGGCGGTCGTTAGCAGGGGCTCATCGCAGCTTCATGTGTTTCCGATAGCGCCGAACACCAAAGATCCTTATTTCCCAAATGTGTTCCCCACAGTTCGATCGTTCCCAACGATCCCTGTTAGGCGACGCTGGTAACGCGTTATTGCTGAAACGACGCATAAAAAGAATAAAAGTCGCTCGCAAGTTTCATCATCGCCGTTTTTTTCTTCTTTTTCTTTGTCCCACTTCCAGGCTGCCGGGCGAACGTCAAAAGTGTATGAGCTTCGCGCACGTCATGCAAGTATAGCTCTTCCACCGTTCCAATAAACGAGATCCTGTCCTCGCTTCCTTTGTTGTTCTCTTTAGTGGGTGTTGCTTCACCATTTCCGTGATGATCGCCTCCTCTGAGCCGCTCGTGTGAGCGGAGTAATAAAAAACGGTGGTCTCGGTATGACGGCGTTAAACAACGTTCGATTATCAATATGACCCGACTGTCGACAGAAAGAGCTTCGCTGTCGACATCCTGTCAAGTCGAAAAAGACCCGTGCTAGAGAAAGGATCGTATTAAAACTTGTAAATAGAGAAATACGTTCTTTCAAAGGGCATGCCAAGGCAGCCAGCCCAGGGATGTAACAAAATGACGTAGTATACGCCACGATTGATACAGACGCGAGACGGCAACGTTAACACGCTCCCTGTGTGTACACTATGTGCGAGTGTTTAAAATGCCTCTCTCTGACGTCATCAACGGAGCTCTGGACAACTTTGATATGGTCTTATGCAAAGGCATTATTCACAATTTGTGAGATGTTGCGTGTCAAAACCACGACAAGAATTTGAGGTCCACTGGCGTGTAGCGTTCCGGAAGATTTGACTCTGTAGTGTTCTCTAACGCACGCTGACCCCGCAAAATACACGGGCTTTTTACCTTTACCCTCCTTAGATATTTTTAAATGCATAGCATTTCTTTGCGAACTTCGGCGACTTTGAGCGTGTCTATCTATCTATCTATCTATCTATCTATCTATCTATCTATCTATCTATCTATCTATCTATCTATCTATCTATCTATCTATCTATCTATCTATCTATCTATCTATCTATCTAGCCACCTATAACTTTAGGTCTCCTGGCCGTTTCGATAATGGTATCAATACCAAGCTTGGTATGACATAACATGACTGTATGAAGAACATATTTGACTAGTTATAACATGAAAATCACGACATGTATGTCATGAATGTCATGATTTTATTTCATGGTTCTGCAGCTCTTGCGGTGGTTTCGTTCAAATAGCATGTTGCAAAACTGGTATGGTATGACATGATTGCATGAAAAACACAAGCGACAGACCCTAGCATGAAAATTATGACATGTGTGGCATGTGACAACATGACTACATGCCATGCTCATGATGCGCTCGTGGCCGTTTCGGTAGCGTCACAAATAGCAAATTTGGTATTACGGTACGTGAATAGATGACCAAGGTATGACAGGTGCAAACATGATAATCGTGAGATGCGTGTCACCTAACAACATTATTACATGCCACGCTCATGATGCGCTGGCATGTAGCTTCACCTGTACGAAATTTGGTATTATGGGACGTGAATGGATGACGAAAGTTTGACACTGGTGCAAACATGATAAAAATGAGATGCGTGTCTTGTAACAACATGACTACATGCCATGCTCATGATGCGCTCGCGGCCGTTTCGCGAGTTTCGCGTATACTAATCTTGGTATTACGCGACGCGAACGGACGATATAGGTAAATGACACATCCAAACATGATAATCATGACATGCGTGTCATGTAACAACTTGACTACATGCCACACTAATGATTCGCCCGCGGCCGTTTCGCCAGCTTCACATATGACGAATTTGGTATTACGTGACGCCAATGGATGACAAAGGTATGCGATTGCTGCAAACCTGATAATCATGAGATTCGCTTGATGTGAAAACATGACTGCATGCCACAGTCAAGGCACCAATACATTTCGACGTGACGTGGTGCGCGTGCTCGCCGCCGTTCATTTCGTCGCGTCACGCAGGCGTTGCCACGCCAGGCACCCATCCTGCCATATACTCGCAGACACGTGCCGCGCTGCGTTGCTTTGACGCATGCGCGTTTCAGCGCGTCCGGCGTCCCTCCGTCAAGAATAGAGGGAGATGCAGTGTTGTCTGGGTAACGCATAGGCATGGAGTAGTGTTCAACTATGGCATCGGCGCGAAATGCAGGATGTCGCATTTCGTGCCAAGTGCGAACAGCATCCGTAGGAGTGGCGCGGACGCTGGTCGCGCCTGGCATCAGACTATAATGTGCTCCCGTTTTGCTAACGTAGCGTCGCTGCGCCCGGCGTGCTCGCGCGTCAACGCTACATTGGAGTATACTGGGCCCTTCATGATGTGCTCACGCCCATTTTGCTAGCTTCACATATGCCAGATTCGGTGTGTCGTGACGTGAATGGATGACGAAATATATGACTAGTGCAAACGTGATAATCCTACACGCGTGTCATGTAAGAACATGACGACAAACTACGCTCATAGCGTGCTCGCGGCCGTTTTGCTAGCTCCACATATACTAAATTTGGTATCACGTGACGTGAACATACGACGAAGGTAAACGACACGTCCGAACATGATAATCATGAAACGGAAGTCAAGTACGGCATCATTTACTTCCACCTCGTAACGTTGTGCTGATTTTAAAGTGACATATGAACATTTCTCTTTCATTCTTCGCATATCATTCATTCCCACTGTACGGGGGATCTGCCATTTTTAGGGGCGAAGCTCCTTATAGCGGCACCCGTTTGTCCTTCGTAGTCGTAGTAGTAGTCGTAGTGTGTAACCAGTCTTTCATTTTGACCTCCAAGGTGGTGCCGGTGAGATATTTCTTCAGTGCGCTGTTGAACAATGAAAAATTCGCAGCGTGCGCGTTAACTAAAAGCCGAATTCTCGTGTCTCTCATTCCCCATTAGCAGGCATTGGCAGGGACATTGAGCACTATCTGACAAGAAAGGGTTGCGACGTTATACTCGCTGGGCATAACCTCTTTGGTTTTAGAAAGGTTTAGCGAGCGTTGGGCCACAGTGCCATGAATACAGTGAACTAGTATATACCATGAACTCGAGGTGGTTAATAAAGGTGGGAAGTAGACACGAAGCGCAAGCCGTAAGAAAGTGTGCGTGTGCCACCTCTCGTTTAGTCCTTGGAATGTCCGCTGGATGGCGGTGCTTCTATATGGGGAATATATGATCAAAAGATGCGAGATGGCGGTACTTGGAGTGTTGAATAGATGGACGAACGGACACACAGACATATGCATGGATGAACGCATGAACGGACGCAGGGGTGGATGCATGGATGAACGCAGCGACGGACGCACGAACAGAAGCACGCACGGACGGGCGGATGGATGCACGGACGGTCACACAGACGGACGCATGGACGAACGGAAGCAAGAATGAATGGACGGACGAATGCTTCACCCCACTCTCCATCATTCACTCCGCGGATATGCTGCCATTTTTTTTTTTTTTACAGTGAAAGCTGGTAGAAGATTGCAGCAGCAGCAATTTTTCGCGCTGTGGTTCTCCGCCACTACCGGTGTCCGTAAACGTCAAATACCCTTCTAGATTCTATGACCGCCAACCAAAGCAGGGTGTGCTATTCCAAAGTAGAATAGAATAGTATTCAAAGTAGAAAGTAGAGGGACAAGGGCCTTTGTCAGGCTGTTCGCCTTTAGCCCTTTGCCCCTGCAGTGAGCTCTGTATCCGGCTTACTGTAAATAAAAATACTACTACTACTACTACTACTACTACTACTACTACTACTACTACTACTACTACTACTACTGCTACTACTAGAAGCATAAAAAGCCTGCAAGCTGCAGCTATAATACATATCGGCTACGCAGAGGTTTTGATGCCATGTGTATGTGTTTGCGTGTTCTCGTTTACGATCTGTTCATTCTTTTATGTATATTGTTGTGATGCGTACTTATCATGGTAACTGCATGAAGTAATTAGCAGCCATTATTGAAAGTATTAGGACAAGGCCACTTCGTGTTTTATACCATACATATACTTTTGTACCAGAATCATCTTGATTCGGCAATGCACACGCGCATATAAGCAAAACAGGCATGAACGCCTAATTGGCAAAATAGTTGTATACTAAAGTTAATACTATTACTGGGTTGCTAGCGCAGTTACTGGCACTTTACTTATGAACTAACCTATTGGGTCAGCACTGTTCACTTACTAAGTAGGCAGCATATTTCGCTAACCTGCATTTTACTCCATTGACTTACTGCGAGGTTAGTGCTTTTTGTGACAAGTGAATGGTTAGTGTTTAGTTAGTAAGCCAGCCTTTTTTTTTTCTTTGGAGGGCATCATGCCACAAGCTCATTGATCGGTATCAGCCGGTATATCACGCAAATCTATCAACACGTACTAATTTCATCCTGGCTCATCTTATCACGACGACGAAAACCTCGACAACTATAGCGTATAGCAGAGATAGCAATCTCCCATGCTTTACTATTCGCATTTTATTCTTGGGCACTTACCGCCTTCTCTTTCATGTGTGAGTGAAAAACACTGGGCGGATAAACATCTCTGCACGTTAATTTTCATTGAAAGGCCGGATGATAATTCAATAATACGATTTTGGACAGGTCTTAATTACTTCGCATGTTATTGGGACGTGTATTTTGATGGTAGGATTGAAATAAAACTACGCTGTCCCGGTGAACACACAAATGAGGTGTTCATTGCCGACCGAAGCTGATAGCAGTTTCAAGCAATTTTCACATAACGCACTTCTCACGCTAAGCAGGAAATCAAAAGCATGCGACACATTTTTCTGTCACTGTGCTACGTTATTACTTTATAATTCGCTTTTTTTTCAATTCTATAGTTTGTTGCAGCGGTATCTATCTATGTTGAATTGACATTTGATTAGTTAATCTAAAGCTGCCGAACGCATATCGAGAGTTGGCTGGCCGTCGTCACAAGAAAAAAACAGCACATATACGTTCTGAGGACAGAGAAAAAAGGCACGTGGTGTGGACTAGCACACGAAGCTCTGTGGTTCTGACAAAAAACAGCACATATACGTTCTGAGGACAGAGAAAAAAGGCACGTGGTGTGGACTAGCACACGAAGCTCTGTGGTTCTGACAAAAAACAGCACATATACGTTCTGAGGACAGAGAAAAAAGGCACGTGGTGTGGACTAGCACACGAAGCTCTGTGGTTCTGACAGCGCGGTAACAATAAACAGCAAAAGGACTTAGAAAAAGAACAAAGCTGTATATGTACACATTCTTAGCAGAAATGAAGAAGTGACCATGATTACTCAGCCCCCGATAAATATTGTAGCTTTTTACCTATAAGGAATTTCGCAGGAAACTGACGCCGTTGTCGTTTAACGTGGTGGCGTTAGAGAGCTAGTTCCGCAGAAATTCTGACGTCGGCGTGGGAGTCGTTGGTTGTGAGCGAAATATCATCACTATTCAAACTTTTCGAGTAGCATCGTAAAATACATAGTATCCACTGTAGAGACACTGCATTGTAATCACGATAAACTTCTAAAGGCGAGGCTTCAATCAAGTCACCCTATTTTTCGGGTCGTGATCTTGTGGTCCTCTGGGATATCTCACTGGCGAATTTCACCGCGCCTGCGCAAAATACTCGCACTACTGAACTCAGTCAAGTATTCTCAATCTTGAGCAGTGGACCTTAAATTCGAGCAGTCACGTTGTACTTGTGCTCCGACAGTGTTTGATTGAGGCATCTGCCGGTTTGACGCACTTGTGCATACAGATCAGCAGAACTTGTGGAGCTCACTCAAACTCACTCATGAAATATATTTTGCGTTTAGGGCTCTCTAGGTGTCATATTACCCAAAAGTTTCCTAAACTGGACTTCCTTGGACTATTGGCTCAAAACGAGTCTGAGTGAGTTCAAGTGAGTCGACTTCTAGGGCGGGTTTTCAGTGAACACACAATACTGCCTGGGAACGGCAAGCATTCGTGAAACCGTCTGTAGGCAAAGAGGGGCGAAGCTATGTCAAATGTTGCTAAGCAACACGCAGTGACGTCATAGATAATATAGTTGCGATTTTTGCGAACTCCTCAGGGCCGAGCTTCCAGCTCAAACAGCTTCCTCGCTAAAAGAAGCTTAGAACACAAGCTAGTTAGAACAAAAACACAAAAAAGTTCACCGGGACGAACTGGACTGAACTAGCGCAAGACAAACCAAATTAGAGAGGACTGAGAGATAAAATGAGTACAGGTAAGCTGTGAGAGACGATGACTGAGTATGTGTGTTTTGCATACGCAAATCTAGCGAATGATGCTCGCGTTATACAGCGGGTGTTTACAGCTGGCACCCTCTCGTTAAGCAACTTTATCACTTCCCCCGTTGTAAAACACGAAGAGCATACGAGGCAACCGATCGAAGAGTCAATAAAAAGCGGATAATATGGGTGCCGCTCGAGACCTGAAGTACGGGGGCGTCCGTGTCGCTCCGTGCAGGCGTCCGCCGTATAGCTTTCGGAGGTGCTGAGAGTGGGGTATATAAAGAGAAGGCGAACGTCAGCAAACGAAACAGTTTCCAGCAGGCGTTTTCTATAAAGGAGCACTGACACGAGCTTTGGAAGATTTCATGGGATTTATGTAAGCAGAAATGTTGGCGTCGAAAATCGTAAAAAAGGGAATGGCGGTGCATCGGAGGGCATTAGATACATCTTTATTACCCCTACCCACAAAGGACAGTTTCAGTTTCAATAAGAGCAGTGGGAGACTTTGCTCGCCAGCGAAGATCTGGGGGTGCAACTAGCGCTCCTCGACCAGGCGCAGCGGGCCGCTAAAGCCAGTGGAGCCCTGGAATAGGGGCCCCACCCACATGCTTCCGTATCTTTTTTTGTTTTTTTTTTCAAATAAACGTTTTGATATATATTCAGCTTCAGTATCGAGTATGTGTGGGGGGATAGTCGAAACGTCGTGGATGAAATAGGCAGCGCAGTTCAAATAGCAAAATAAAAACAAATAAAAGGCAAAAATAGAGAGAGAGAGAGCTAAAGACGTTGAGCAATAGAAAGAGGAGGAAGCAACAAAATGGAGAAAGGCAGGGAGGTTAACCAGAAATACATCCGTTTAGCTACCCCACACTGGGGACTAGGCAAGTGGACAAGAAAGATGAGAAAGAGGGTAGAGAAGAAAAAGAGAAAGGGGAAACAGACAGCTGGAAAGGAAACTAATGAGGACGAATATAGGGCAAAGTGGAGGATAGAGGCGACTACACGGCATAGCCACGTTCATTTCATGGTAGGAAGGGATAAGAACGTTAAGCGAGCGTGAGAATAAAATAACCCGCCATGGTTGTGTGATGGTTACGGTGCCTGACTGCTGATCCGTATGTCGCGGGATCAAATCCCAGCCGCGGCGGCTGCCTTTTCAATGGAGACGAAAGTGCTCGATGCCAATGTACGTATATTTAGGTGCCCATTAGGTCGTCTAATTCCCTGTAGCCCTCCTCGGTATTACCGAAAATCAATTAGCCGATGATGCAGCCCGCTCAGCCCATGAAGAAACCAGTGTAGTTCCGATTCCTCTATCAAAAAATGATGCAGCAAGACAACTTTACCTGCTGGCTCGAGATCTCACACGCACGTTCTGGTCATCTACCAGCTTCCAAAGGTGTCAATTTTATGAACTGGATCCTTCGCTCAAGCTAAAGCTACCATCACAACTTTCCCGCTCCGATGCGACACTGTTATGCCGCCTTTGGTTGGGTGTTGCATTTACAAAGGTGTACTTCTTTCGCATTGGTATGACAGACACTCCTACATGCGACTACTGCGGAGCTGAAGAGACCATGGAACACATCCTGTGCAGCTGCGCTTGCTACGACACACAGCGATGCCAGCTCCGGATGGTTTTGAATCGACTTGACCCCGGACCATTTTGTGTGCAGAAGATACTAGGACCTTGGGCATCTGCCTCAGTTGCGCAGAAAGCAACTAAAGCACTGCTACTTTACTAGAAGTCCACAGACCTGAGCGACCGCCTGTAGACTGTGTGTGCTCCCCGAGTGTGCTCGTGATTGTGTGTACCTTCTCATCTTACTGCAACCTCTTTTCTCCCCTTTATCCCTTCCCCAGTGCAGGGTAGCAAACCGGATGTGCGTCTGGTTAACCTCCCTGTCTTTCCTTGCATCTTTATCTCTCTCTCTCTCTGTAGCCCTCCTACCATGGCGTCTCTTAGTGGTTTTAGTACGTCAAACTAGATTGATTATCATTATGCAGATGAAGTAAAAGAGGAGGGCTAGGCTACCGGCTTTGCTTTTCTAGACTCTTCGCACCAGTGGTACGTAGCTGTCATATTTTTTTACTAATTCCTACTAATAATACTTCTTCAATTTTTATGTATGACATATGCCACTCTCTCATATATGTGCACTGTTGATATTGCTTTGTTTTCGTTTTAGTCATGATTTACAGAAAACTGGCACCAGCATTTGACAGGGTGGTCCAGAGACATAACAAAAAGTTTCATTCTGGACTCGGGTCACAAAAAAAAAACTGTGACAGTGAGTTCAGACAGATCTGCTTTTCTTGCGCATGGCGTCTGCGCGGCCTTAGTGTAAATCGGTCATATTACTTTATTATAAAAACAAGATATAAAAAATGTGTACGGATTTGTTCCATCGCGGGCAGATCACGGAGCTGTTCCGTGAGCAAAGCAAAAAAGAAGACAGGAGAACGCTGTGGAAAGAGTGCAAGATAAAGTGAATGTGCTTGGACGCGCCCAACCTTTCCCTGACCGGCAACGCTTGTTGGGTGGCTTTGGTGCGGATCAGATTGACCGTCCTCTCCGTGCGCGTGGTTCTCCCTTTCGGGAGTCGTCGTCCGTCGAGCCGAAATCCCGGAGTGACAGCGGGATTCGAGCATTTGCGCAAAACCACCGAGCGCAACCCAATTCGCTGTCACAATAGTGACGTGCGAGAGACGCCGCGCCATTCTTCTTTCCGGCTCAGACAGCTTGACGGCTGCGCTTGCGTCGAAGGAGAAGCGAAAAAAGGCGGGAGAGCAGCAGTCCGACCGAGAAAACGTGTTTCACGTTGTTGCCTTATGGCGCTGGCCTCGACGAAGCGCGAGTGAAAGGCGACTTTTACCCGCTATGCCTCAATTCTTGTTGCGCTCCTGTCTCTCCCTTGAGGGCAGCTCGGTAGCAGGACTCCGTGAAATTTGACATATCCCCGCGTGACGTGTATCACCTGCCGAGCCACCGTTGCGAGAGCGACTTTCCACTCGTTACCGTGGAGACTTTGGCGTATAGCTCCACTTATTGTTTACCAATTTTCGCTGACCCGGGTTTCAACGTCTATTTAAAACAACCCATGTGGCAGTAAGGTCAGTCAGACTGATTGATATGTGGGGTTTAATGACCAAAAAGTACCATATGATTATGAGAGACGCGTGTCAGGTCAGTCAGAACTTATAAGAAGCAGCCCGAGCAATGTAAGCGTTTATCTATCTATCTATCTATCTATCTATCTATCTATCTATCTATCTATCTATCTATCTATCTGTCCTGTGGGTCCTAACAGGTAATACACGTACAGGCTCTATCGCACGTAGGGGCAAAGTTCGGACCCTCTAAATTTTGTGTTGGATCATTTTACGGATGCTTTC
Source organism: Rhipicephalus microplus (assembly GCF_043290135.1). Classification (NCBI taxonomy): domain Eukaryota; kingdom Metazoa; phylum Arthropoda; class Arachnida; order Ixodida; family Ixodidae; genus Rhipicephalus; species Rhipicephalus microplus. Next base: position 1,212,297 of record NW_027464654.1, read on the forward strand.
ATTCTGAAGTCTGTTTCACACTAAGAGGAAATCTCGTAGTGCGTGGCACTGCGATGCGGCCATGATGCGGCCAGCGCAGCAATCGGCTCGCACGTGCGCAGACGCTTGACGGGAGTAGTGCTCAACGGTTGAACCGCGTCGCCGGCTACGGCGGCGCTTGCTTGCTGCATTGTTGGGTAGTGGGCGAATTTCATTGCTATGCTAAGCACTGGGCCAATGTTGCTCATCGCGGTACGGTGTGCCTCACTTCTGCCTGAAATTGGCGCCATCGTCGCTGTCACTCTGGACATGCAAGACGAGGAACCAAGTGAAGTAGGAAGCTTCACGCTTGTATTTCGGCGCCGGCGAGTGAGTGCTGCCTCACGCAATGAAATACCATCGATAAGAAGCACGCTCAGGTCGTTATCTAGAACGTCAGTATTCCTGACGTTCTATTTATTGACGTTTTATTCTTGCCGTCGCAGACGATGCTATTAAACAGCACACGCCTCAAGTGTCTGCGCATGCGTTAGGTGCTGCCGGCATGCGACGGCGGCGCTGGTTGCATCGTGACGCCATGCGCTGACACATTTCCCCTAAGTGTGAAGCAGGGGGTACATTAAGTTATAATAGTATTCTGGAGCTTGCTTCGAACTCTCGTGCAAAACATTACCTGGCCCACTGTAAATTAAGTACGGTCTTATATTTACTTATTTCTCAAATATCATCATAAAGACTCCATGGAATACCCAGGGAGCATTTCGGTCCCAGCACTTGATGAAAACTATGAATCGAAGTGCAATCTAGATCTCGCAGGTGCAGAACAGTCCTTAAATAAATCGAGCTCTCGCATTTGCTACGTACGCAGCCGTGTATGAGCGAAGCAAGGTCACTAAACGTGCGACGAGCCAGAGCGGCAAGATAAGAAACATTATGATACGCCTTGACATTTTCGTTCACGACATTGCGCATCGTTGGTTTTTGTCGACAATCACTTGAGAGGCCGACACGCGATCACTGGAGAGGTATACAAAGAAGCAGTGCGAGGGTTCACTATACTACAACTATCAAAACGAACCGTGGTGATCTGATAAAACCTTTCTTGTCCACCATGCTAGTGTTGTATCAATTTTTTGTTGATTTTTGTTTTTACGTCAAAAGCATACTATTCACAGCTCGTAGTATACTATATTTTCAAACGAAGAACTATATATGAACATGCAGTACAGCGAGAGGGTGTTGCTTTTCTTCACCGGAGCTCACTGGGTTGCAATAAGTGTAAGCGCACATGCCGACCAACGTAACCCCACGGCGCTCTTACCTACTACGGCGGGAGGAAGTGGCAGACCATTGAAGGGGCTTACAGTGACTCCTTTGATATGCGTTCATGATCACTAAGAAACAGATACACATATACCAACGGTTTATTTCTTCGCATGATTGGATTGCACCGACTCTGAAACGGCTCAGTGGCAGGTGTCACGGAGCTCTCCCTTAGATTGTGGACTTCTTCCCGTTTCGCATGTACTAATGCAGGTTCGAAACGTGAGCCCGCAACCACCCTTCTGGACGCGCGGGCCACTTTCCATGTATTTCGGGAAGCCAAGCCGTGTAGCCGTACAGTCGAAAAAGTGTTTTCTTTTCACCACTACTAACTTCATGATTTCTTTTTTTTTACTCGGCTTCGTAATCTTCCCTCTCTTCTTACCTTTCGTCTATGGCCGTTTCGAAATCTCCTTTGAGCGTGATACGACGCAGGCAAACATTTTAACACAGCGCTGTGCGGTTCCTTTTTTGTTTGGGATTCAATTTACTTTAGATCGGGAGTTGCCACTATAGACTATTTTATCTCCGTTCCGAATGGGTGAACCTGCACGCACACGTTCATGCCAAAGTATGACGTCATGCGCAGAATTCGCCGTACGCAGGAAGATTATGCACGCTCGCGGTTGGAGGTGCATGAGCCGAGTGCGCTTCTGTCTGAGCTTTCCTCACTGGTCTTGCTTTAGTCTACAATACCAGGAGCACACGTGCCATGGGGAACACAGCTGTTTATTTTGTCTGATGCAGGAGAGTGCCAGTGCAGTGTGGGGAAGGTGAGCACTCGACATCCTGCGTGAACGCGGTACCGCTAGCAGTCGAGTATTTAGAAATCACTAGATAAAGAAACGTGTCATGCCGCGTGTCACTTAAATTATACTGGGGCTTCCTGAAAGTTTAGGCTCAAATAGGCTACGGTGTGTGTTTGGGTGGTGCTGGGGAGGTTTACTTTCGGGCTTGTAAGCCGAAACTACCTCAATTCATTGCCTAATGGCACCAGCCTTGTGCTCCTGTAAAGCGTGGTTTGTTGCAGACCAAGTGATAAAAAGAAGAAGCAAAATGTTGCTTGACTGTAACGCTAGATCTGGCGTGAGTGAGTGAGTGAGTGAGTGAGTGAGTGAGTGAGTGAGTGAGTGAGTGAGTGAGTGAGTGAGTGAGTGAGTGAGTGAGTGAGTGAGTGAGTGAGGCGGCTTGTGCTGCTCAGCTCGGAGGTTCACGACCATTTTCGGCCTTGAACCTCCGCGCTGAGCAGCACAATCCGCCACTGCTCCCGGAGGACTTCAGGACAACTTGTTGATAAGTTGGGGCATTCCCATAGTATATGTTTGTAAGACGCCTTTTGTGTTACATATAGCTTACATTTATTGTCCGGGTATAAGTTTGGGTAGCTCTTATGGAGGTGCACAGGTTTTGAGTAGCAGTTCGTCGGTAGCTGTCGGTATTTCGATGCTTCTTGCCTGTTTAGACTCGGATGAGGGGCGGTAAAGACGCGCCTTGCTTCGCTGTAGTGTTTCATGTATTCTGCGTAGCTTGTAAATCGGTCTTTGTGTGGTACGTCGGCGGCACCAGTCGGGTTGCGTGGCGAGTTAATTCTCGCGACAACTCATGAACCAGCTTGTTCGGATTGGATGTATCAGTCTCTGTGGGCGCCGGGAACTATACGAGGTGCTTGGGTTCATCTACTTTGTGTAGCTCTTGGTTATTAACGAGTATTCTGAGAGCTTGCCGTGAAATCCGTCCTTGCGTGAAATTTCTGATGGCTACTTGCGAATCGCTCAGTATGAATGAGTGTTTGTTGGAGGTGATAGCCATGGTTATGGCTACCTCCTCAGCCTCCTCTATATTGTTTGTTATGGCAGAGCACGCATTAATACAAATGCCGGACGCGTCGATCACGACAGCAGTGTGGGTCTTTCGTTCAGGCTATGGGCTACCATCTACAAAAAAAGATTTGCTGTTTATGCCATATGTTTTGAGCAGTGCTTTTACTCTGTGTTTTCTGCAGTCCATGTTGATAATGGTGTTCATGTTTTTCGGTATCGGGTTAGAGACGATCTTAGCTCTTATTGTATTGGGGATGTCATGTTTGACACCATGTTGTGCCTGGTACATAATTCCTAATCTACTCATTATATTTCTTCCCGTTTTAGTTTTAGTGAGCCTTTCAAGCTGGGATATGCTCTGAGCTTCTTAATCTCTTCAAGTGTATTGTGTAGTCCTAGCTGAAGAAAAAGGTCTGTGCTAGCATACTCAGATATTCCTATCGCTTGTTTGTAGACCTTCCGAATGAGTGCATTTATTTTGTTAGTTTCAGCTTTTTGCCAGTCATGTTATACTGCTACATATGTTATGTGGCTTATGACGAAGGCCTGAATTAGGCAAATTACGTGGGCTTCTTTCATACCTCGGTGTTTATTCGGGACCCTGCGAATCAGTCTCATGGCATTCGTGACATTATCATTTAGTCTGCGTATAGACTCGCAGTTGGCGCTGTTAGCCTCGATGACTAATCCCTGTACCCCTATTTTTTGAACTGTCGGTATAGCTGCGCCCTCCTGTGTGTGAATCCTAATTTCCTCATATTGCCGCTTGTTTTCCCTCTGACTTGGGTGGTCTGCCTCTGATTGCTGGCCTGTAGAGAAGAAGTTCTGATTTCTTCGGGGAGCATGCGAGTCCTGTGCCTTCCAGGTATCGCTCAACTGTTCCTACTGTTTCTTGGAGTCTCTGTTTTATGTAGCCGTCGCTGCCGTCACTAACCCTTATTGCGATGTCATCCGCGTACATGGAGTGATATACTCCCAGGATTTTATTTACCTCTTTCGGCAGTCCAATCATCATTACATTAAAGAGCATTGGCGATATTACGGAGTCCTGTGGAGTGCCTCTGCAGCCCAGTTCTTGGAAATCAGATGTAAGGCCTCCTAAACTGAGCCTTGTTTTTTTTTGTTGGTCAACAAGTTTCTGGCGTAACTATAGGCTCTCTCACCCATGTTTAAGCTCGATATGCGGCTGAGAATTGTTTCATGGGCTGCATTGTCAGATGATTTTTTGAGGTCCAGACCGAGTATGGCTCGTGTGAAACTTGTGGGGAAGTTTGTGATTTGGTATTTAATCTGTAGCATGGCGCCTTGGGTGCCTAGGTGACGATGGATGTCTATCATCACGTGTGAATAGTATTCACCATCCTCAAGATAGTTGTTGGCTCTATTTATAAATGCATGTTCTATTACTTTTGCTACGCATGACGTTAATGAGATGGGTCGGAGATTTTCTTTGTTGATTGGCTATCCAGGTTTTGGTATAAGTATTGTTCTAGCCTCTTTCCACGCATCGGGCATTGCCCCTTCTGTCCAACATTTCCCTATATATTTAGTTAAAAACTCTACAAATTCATTTTTCAGGTTACGTAATGCTTGGTTGGTGACTCCATCATGTCCCGGTGTTCATTTTACATTTAATTTGTGGAGCACCGCTCTAATCTCCGCTGCCTCAAAGTTTTTGTCCATGTTGGGGTTTGCTTCGCCTGTATAGTTTTTATGTTGTAGTGGTGGTGATTTGGACATGTAGATGCCTTGTAGACCTGTCATTAGCTGTTTCTCGTTTCCTTCGTATTCGCGTGTGGATTTGCCGCATTCGCTTTCCATAGTGTGGAGTTCTATTTGAGCTTGCATCTGTTCTATTATTTCTTTCATTCGTCTGTTTTCATCTTTAAAGCGTTCTAGCTCTTGACTGATGCTATTGCAACCGTTGTTATTTTTAACCTCCTCAGTTCCCTCCGGTCGCAAGCCGCGTACTCTATCTGCCCAGCTCAACTTGTTTGTTGGCCCCTTAGACACCGATCCTGACCTGGAACTGGGGTGGGAGCTTCTAGGGCTGCGGTGCCTTGAATCGGCGCGGGATCTTGTTTGTTGTCGTTTTCCAAGTCTCAATGTCGAGCGCTCTTGTGGACGTCCTCATGGTGGAGATGAAATTTGCGTTTGATGTTCTCGTAGTCTGGCCCATTGTCTCTGTTTTAAAATGTAAGGTTTCTTGAACCTGGCCGTGTAGCTTTTATCGGCTGTAACGTGGGCGTTTCCACAGATTTGAGAGCTACGGTAATATCTGTGGTCGTATTTGGGGTTGTGAGTGCCGCAATCATGCAGCACAAAGTTTATCTTGGGAATCGCGGCACACGTCACTTCTAAGTCCCAGTCTGTAGCACTGCTTGCAGTAGTCAATTTTCTCGTGGTATAGCGTGCACGGTATTATTACTTCATCATAGCACTCACTCGAGAATACCTTGTTTCGACTGAAGAGCACAATGACCGCTGTAGTATTCGCCAGTAGCTTAGCCGTGATGATGCTGTGGTTTCTTTCAGTGACAAGGGCTGCCCTATTACTAGCAAGAATTTCTTTCAGTGGGATTTCTTTACTGATACCCTTGGCTGTATTTTCTGGTGCTGTGAAGTGGCAACGTATAAACGCTGCCACTTCATATTCTTTGCCTCGTATAAGTATTTTCTTGATTTTTCTGTACTGTTCCGCTCGGTCGGGGTCGGGGGTGCTTACTAATATGGTGTTCTGTGTCTTGTTGGATCATATTACGCCGAAGTGCCGGACTTCTGGTGGTGTAGCCACGGCTTCATGTATGCCTCTGGTTATATCGGTTGGGCCGAGTGCGGCTACGCGTAGGCCTTCTGTGGGTCTGGTGACAGTTTGGTAGTCTCTCGCCGGTTGCTTGGGCATTCTGTTGTCTTTTTCGATGTGTTTCATCTGTCTTTCCTGCGTTTTGGCTTGCGTGTTACCAAATCCGGGTTTTGCCTTAATTTTATCATGAAGGCAGTCGTCAGCGTCCCTCACCGATCCATGTCCAGGCTTTTGACGACGTCCGTAGTGGATGGTGTGCACGTCTTCACTCTCAGTAGTGGCTGGTGATTCATCATCATCGTGTTTTACATCAATCGTTCTCGAATCGGTGTCAGTGTTTGCGTGTCGCCTGCCGACGCGGTAGATTCCAGTGGGTTTACAGCGTCGGCTCCCTGAGTGAACCGGCCTGTTTCGCGAGGCTTAACAGCGTTTCGTGTGGTGTGCGCCGAGAAAAGGCCGTAAAAATACGAAAAACAGTTGGCCCACCTTGTCTTTGGTATCCTAAGAATCTGGATGACGATACAAATCCTCTGATATCACTCTGAGAAATGAACGTGGTGATTTTCACAGCGCAGTTGCTCATGAAAGCAGGAGCCGACGTGAAGCGCATCTGCACTCGTCGGCGCTCGCAGCGTCTCTCCTGTAGCACAGTTGCACCAAGACTTTTTCGCAACATGCCTGCAGTCCGTCCTTCTAGATAGATAGATAGATAGATAGATAGATAGATAGATAGATAGATAGATAGATAGATAGATAGATAGATAGATAGATAGATAGATAGATAGATAGATAGATAGATAGATAGATAGATAGATAGATAGATAGATAGATAGATAGATAGATAGATAGATAGATAGATAGATAGATAGATAGATAGATAGATAGATAGATAGATAGATAGATAGATAGATAGATAGATAGATAGATAGATAGATAGATAGATAGATAGATAGATAGATAGATAGATAGATAGATAGATAGATAGATAGATAGATAGATAGATAGATAGATAGATAGATAGATAGATAGATAGATAGATAGATAGATAGATAGATAGATAGATAGATAGATAGATAGATAGATAGATAGATAGATAGATAGATAGATAGATAGATAGATAGATAGTCTCCCACTAAAGAAAAAGTGACGAAGGGAACTTAAAGTTGCCTTCATCACGGGCACCTTGCCCGATGTTATCGCCTCTTTGCAAGTCGAGCACACCATGCCTGTAGTTTCTTTTGCTGTTACTCGTCGCCATCACGTGATTGCTGAGAGACTGTAAGGGGGAGGGGCCGCAGCCTCGTACACAGCCCCTTATACAGGCTCGCACAGAGTAGCGCGTTTTGGCGTGCGTTTACTAGAGGGGAGAGAGGGGGCGTAGGAGAGGATACAGAAGAGAGGGAATGTGCACGCGCCGTGGAGGTGTGGATGCCACGGGAGGGGAGAAAGTGGGCAGCGTAGGATCGAGATGGAAAGGGGACTCGTTTGCGTAGTAAGGATGGTCATGCCGCACACCAGATCGAACTCCGTCTTAAGACGCTTAGTGTCTGAAAGAAAGAAAGAAAGAAAGAAAGAAAGGAAAAGAAAGAAAAAAAAGGAAGAAAGAAAGAACGAAAGAAAGAAAGAAAGGAAGAAAGGAAGAAAGAAAGAAAAAAACTGAACGAGCCTATTGCTGTTTTTCCGTGTGTACACGCGACGTTCGGAGGGGACAGCCACAGCACTCGCATATATAGTCTTAGAATCCACGTGAAGTACGGGGCAGCAACGGTGCGCACCATGCGCGTGCTTAGCTTCTGCCAGCTACACACTCCAGGGCTGTTCCATAGTGTTCCCAAGGTACGAACACACAAGGCAGTGCTACTTATTGCTAACGACCGGATATGATCATAACGGTAAGGGATGAAGAGCTTTTTTTCTTTCACATTTTACCGCTATCATGTGCTCGTGCTGGTCCTTCAATTGTTGACAAATCTTCTAAGCATGCAACACTGCTGCATGCTTAGAACGAGTGCACACGCGTTTCCTTCTTTTTATGCATGAGAAGGCCTGTGTTAGATGATGTACTATTGTGACTGGCGTCAAATGCGTTTAAAAAGGGCCTCACAACACTTTTCCGAGTTCTTCCAATGGCTAAATTAAAGGAACTGACTGCCTCACGAGTCTATTTGTCGTTCTCTTTAATTGTGCTTTCTCTTTTCTCTCTCCTTCTTTCTTACCTTATTTCCTCTATGCCTTTCCTTCCTGAACGAGCGGGCAGGCTTTGTGCGCCTATAGGTGGCAGTTGTCAGCTTGTTCCCTCCCCGTTTCCTCTGTCTTCGTGTTCTCTATGTACGCAAACCAAATAGATAAGCAAATAAATAAGTAATTTTCTCCTCTGGACGAGAGCGCTGGAGGCTAAGCCGCAAAGGGTGTAACGGGAAAAGGAAGCTACGTCACGCACGCGTCATGTGCTTAGTACTATTGTTTCTTTTTTACTTTCAATGTAATTGCGAGCGAGCGCGGGAACAGATAAGGGCCTCGGTAACTAGGCAGCTCACGATTCTCTAATCAGACAAATGCCTTGAATGGGGATATGATATGGTGCTTTTCGTATACAGCATCGCTTATCGAAAAAATATGAACTAATTCCTAGCTTACTTTTACAATTAGTTGTAAATTCCAGGCCACGTGATGCACGATGATGTTTCGCTTACGTGTTCTTAGGGGACTAAATTACCCATAGGCAGCGTTTTTTTTTTTTTTGAACGCTGAAGAAGTACTTCAAGATCCCTTTTTAAGTATCAAACGTAACGAAAGCTTCTAATAGAAGCAACAATGAAGCCAATTACTGTACAGGTGACATTAGTTGTCACATGTTAATGGCAGTGCGGTAATTATGATATTATTGTAAATAATGAATGTTAATAATAAACTTTGATGCGCAAAGAAACAAAAACACGGAGGAAGTAAATGATGTGGATGCAAAAAAAGCTTGCCCCAGTGAGGACCGTTCCGAGTTAAACTGCGCGATAAACGTAGACACAGGAAGAGTCAAACAACACACTCACCCAACAGCTTGTTCTTTTAAGGACTGAGCCTAGAACCTTTAGATAGCGCGCTATATGATCTACCAATAGAGCTACGGCAGCGATCATTCACTATTCTTTTGTATATAAAACTGGAAGTGTTAGCCAGCGCTGTTCGAAAACCTTAAAAACTGGTGTGGAGAACACATTTTCCCAGCTGGCGCCTCGCAATGCGTGAATTTTACCAGCTCACAGCGCCCCCGCATCGTACCTGAACGTTTGCCGAAACGACACTGTCGTTACGAATGAAAAGGAGAATAAATAAATGGCCTGTTTTCTTTGTTAGATGGAAGAAAAAGGGAGTGAAGCGTTGCTTTCTTGGAAATACGGACGAATTTTTTTGTACCTTAAGGCTACAACTGCATAGATGCCGATCTGCCCTTCTGCCCCGCCGTGGTGGTCTAGTGGCTAAGGTACTCGGCTGCTGACCCGCAGGTCGCGGGTTCGAATCCCGGCTGCGGCGGCTGCATTTCCGATGGAGGCGGAAATGTTGTAGGCCCGTGTGCTCAGATTTGGGTGCACGTTAAAGAACCCCAGGTGGTCCAAATTTCCGGAGCCCTCCACTACGGCCTCTCCCATAATCATTTGGTGGTTTTGGGACGTTAAACCCCACATATCAATCATCATCTGCTTTTCTCCACTATGCTAGAGTGATTAGCCGCAAACGTGTGCGCCTCTCATTAATACATGGATGTATAATATTCTGTAGAGCACCAGCTTGCGGGCAGTTTTGTTTTTGTTTTGCCGCTTAAAATATCTTGGCTCATACTCACAAGGGGGATTGACCACACTGTTTGAGTGAGGCATGCGAGAGTGATGCAGATTGGCGGATTTTTGTTCCCAGTAGTATATTTTGAAATTTTTCTTGGGCCTCGTTTTTGTGTATAATTTTTTTACAAGCTACGTTGCCACGCACACTTCTTTTTTTATAGTTTTATGTAACCACTTCATTACACGTTGAACCACTGCCCAGCGCCAAGCTCGCCCGAGTGTATGAGAACCAGAACCTTCTAGAAGAATCTGCACTCTTCACTGCCGGTCCCGCCAAGCATACCGTGGAAAACACTTGAGTCCACAGGCGGCATGAATCGGTGCATATAAGTTACAATAAAATTCGCTAACACACAGTTCTTAGCCAGTTCCCCTTTGTGTGTGAGTGCCATTAGCAAGAGGGTTGATTTGATTGATTTGTGGGGTTTAACGTCCCAAAACTACCATATGATTATGAGAGACGCTGTAGTGGAGGGCTCCGAAAATTTCCACAACCTGGGGTTCTTTCACGTGCATCCAAATCTGAGCACACAGGCCTACAACGTTTCCGCTCCTATCGGAAATGCAGCTGCCGCAGCCAGGATTCGATCCCGCGACCTGTGGGTCAGCAGCCGAGTACCTTAGCCACTAGACCACCGTGGCGGGGCATAGCAAGAGGGTATCAATAATATCTAAGACTGTGACATTCTTGCTAAACTCTCGCATACCGTCACTAGTTTGTAGCCTTGATAATCCCATGTTGCATGATTGATAATCTTCATGGATGTATGTTGCTGTATTGGATAACAATTCCAGCTAATAGTCAGTACTCTCATCGTACATTTCTTTATTTTTCGTCTTCGTGTGTGTGGGCTGTTTTGCTGTTTTATGATGAAGCTCTAGCCAATCCTAGCTTTGGAGTATTACTCACTGTTCTCACACTGAACCCTGTTCATTGACACAGGTGCCCCATGAAACAAAGAAAGCAAAGCATTCACTCTCCTTCTCTTGAATTGTATTTTTTAATTTTCGCCCACAGTTCAGGCATTCTGAATGTTTGCCCACGTTTCGGCACTATAGCGATGCCATTCCCTCTACGCAAACTAAGTTTGTCTACACAATAGTATGAAGCCATTATATGTACCTCTATCGCCCATGGCAAATTGTTCTACGCGCAGTTCACATGCAGTTTGTTTTTCTAGAGCCTTCTCACGTAAGCTTCTCAAATTTCTATGCGTGCTTGCAAGTAAGTGCTTAATTCTGATTAAAATGTCTGGCCATAGTTACTCACCCTCTATTTATAAATAGGTCCTACTCTAGCCTATGCAATGGCTGCCATAATCATAGGACGTGCAATTATCAAAGACATCACTCGTTGCAATAACTACCGTCACCATTGACTGAAAAACTCAGGCTTACTTTTCTTTTTCTCTTTTTCTTTTTCTTTTTTTCCTTTTTTTTCTTGACGCTGTCTGCTGGATGTTTGTTCAGACGACGAGTAGTTTTGGGTTGTTTCAAGATAGGTTTCTTATAAAATTTTAAGCACCCTGTTGCTTATTCGAAATTTCTGTTCATTCTCTCTTTTTTTTTTTGTCGTCATGCCCGATTCCGCAAGGTTGTGCATGCGCCATCGGATAAGGAAGAAGATGATGGCCGCTGCCAGCGACGAAATCCAAGTGGCTGCAGTTGACGAGGAACCACAGCGCCGGGATTCGATCGCGCAACTCGAGGCGAAGCACAAGGCGAACTACACGGCCGTGTTCGTGCCCGCAGTGGTGATCATCTCGGGCCTCGCCCTGCTCCTGATGTACATCTTGGGTGCAGCCATCTCGAACGCAATCTTCGGCGCCGATGACGCCGGTGGCACGCCCGACCAGTGGAGCGCTCGAGGCAAAGCCCGCAGCCCGATCGCCCACGGAGAACTTTGGTGCACCTTCGACTCCCGCCTTATGCCGGAAACATTCGAATACCCGACGTCGGGTGTGTGCGACGCCTTCGTGTACTGCTGCCTGCAGATGAACGAAACAGGCGTTTACGTCGATCGAGGGCCACCCGCGCGCCACCTGGCTGGACTGATTCGCGCTGCCAACGCAACTGGGCGTCAAGGTCGAACGCCTCTCGTTAAAGCCTTGGCCATAGTGGGCCGCCGGGACGGCACACCGACGCTGCTTAAGTCTCAGGCGTCGGTGGGCAAGGAGAAGCTACTTATTCGGATCGTCAATTGGGTCGTCAGTAGCGGATTGAAAGGGGTCGTGATGAACTACGACAACGACCTGACCGGTGACTACTACGACGTGGTGCACTCACTTTACGCTCGGCTACACGCGCGAAGCCTGTGGCTTCTTCAAGTTTTCGACTACAACAACGAAGCCGACAAGTTTTCGGCTGGAGCTTTCGTGCGGCGTCGCATGGTGCCCGTCGTCAGGATGGGCCACGCCTACCTCGAGGACGACGTCAGTGAGCTCGCCTGCCCAGCGCAATACAGGAGCGGCGGCCAGGCCACCTGGTCCTTCGACACCGAACTCTCCGAGTACGCAGTGTTCAACGAAGCCAGCTTCGGCCGCGATTGCCTGGACAGGACCATGGTGACAGCTTCCTTCCGCGGCTACCATTACAAGGTCCAGGGCCACAGAGTCAAACGTGTGGGCACCACGTCGTACGGGTTCCTCTGCGTCGTGCAAAGCGAACTCGACGCCATCTCAACTTATTCCAACGTGACCGACTGCCTGCAGGTCCGCCGAGGCAGTCACTGGTTCTCGACGCTGGGGCCGAATTCGACGCGGCTGTTTCAACGCGCTGCGCAGACACTGGGCCTCATAGCGTTTCACGCCGAACAGGACGACCACGAAGGACGCTGCGGGCAGAAATTTCCACTTCTTAAGGCAGCCAAAGCCCAGCTAAGACGGCACACCAAGAACTGGTCGGTCACCCTCACGTGAACAGTTGATCATTTCGGTTATATTCTCACCACATAGCGTGCATGTTTACACTATTTATTAAAGCGAAGCACTTCTAAGTGAACCAAAGGCTCTTAAAACGTTTATATCTATCTGTCTATCTGTCTATCTATCCGCCTACGTCTGGGCTCTGTCGTTGTCGCCACTTTAACCTAGTATTGACCAAATTGGCATACCCGGTAGGCTACAAGTGCATGACGAACACGATCATTAATCAACGAATGGGATAGCAACGAATTTATAGCAACAAAGAGGCTAGAGAACCCAAAAAATTTGCGAGTCACCATAGCACATGCGCTCTATGCGACACTCTCAGATTATTGCGCTCGCATTTAAAGTCGCCCCGCCGTGGTGGTCTAGTGGCTAAGGTAGTCGTCTGCTGACCCGCAGGTGGCGGGATCGAATGCCGGTAGCGGCGGCTGCATTTTCGATGGAGGCGGAAATGTTCTAGGCCCGTGTGCTTGGATTTGGATGCACTTTAAAGAACCCCAGGTGGTCGAAATTTCCGGAGCCCTACACTATGGTGTCTCATAATCATATGGCAATTTTTAGACGTTAAACCCCACATATAAATCAGCATTTAGAGTCATTTTATTCGCACTTTTCCCTCAGTTCCCTCCTTTGAGCGATGAACGAAGGCTGAGAGTGTGCCACCTCAAGAGAAGTAAATGAAGACGGCGCTTGGCAGGCGCACGTGAATCCATGGCTTGCGTCTCCTGCTGGTGTCAATTGTGGTCATTGTGTAACGTATACATATATTGTGATTCTGGTTCATTCATTTCATTTCTTCCCTGCTGTGACATAAACTTTCAAGAGTCAAACCATTCCCACTAGCTCGCCTGGGCCGTAATTTTCTCCTCTGCGGGGACTTGAACGGTCACCATACTGCCTGGGGTGGAGACAGCTGTTGTGCTCGGGGCTGAGCCACTGCGGATGTCACCCTTTGAGCAGGCCTCAAGATTTTGAACCCTGGGGAGCCCGCCTTTGTGCGCAGCGGCGTGCGTACTACTATGGACATTAGTGTCGCAACAAAACATTGTGCGTGCACCTAGTCGATCAGTCCAGACACCTGGGGATCACATCGTTTTCCGATTTTCCTGAACACCAACACTGCTCCCTCCGCAGGAGCCGAGTTCGCTCTACGGTCAATTGCTTATTTCGACGACTCAGTGCAATGTCGGCGGAGGAAGACTTCCTGCAGCATGTAATCGACAGTGCTAAAGCGGCTACCATCGTATCGAGAACCAAACCCGGACGTCCCGTTCCTGACCTCAAGCAGCTACAGTTGTGGGCCACGCGAAGAAGGGGCGAGCACCATGCCATCCGCAGTTCCACGACAGAAGATTGGACAGCTTTCAGGCGGCTGGACGCCATCTGTAGACGCCACACAAACCGTCGATGGAAGCGAAGCTAGTAGGGTGTCAGCAGTACCATCTCCAGCTCTCGACGCAGTTCAACTGCATGGCAGCTTTTGCGACCACTGCAGCGCTGGCAAGCCATCCGTCAGCCTATACTCGTCGTGGCCATCTCTCTGGATCTCTTGGAGCTCACTCTGGCGGACCTCATGGCGAGTCAATGTGCAACGAGACCACCAGGACCAGCAGCAGAGGCCCGGCTCTTTGATAGACCAGTATGTGTACCCCACCTACACCAACCTGCCTTTACCATTGAGAGAGTGCTAGCCTTGTGCAACGAATCATTCCTGCCCCATGAACTGACCGCGTCTCTCAACCACTCGAAGCAGCGAAACGCACCGGGAGCGGATATAATTACGTTCCAGATGCTCCGCAACCTGACAGACAGAGAGAAAGGCCCAGCTGCTTGACTACTTCAATGAAATCTGGAACAGCGGACAGCTACCAGAGTCCTGGATTACTGCAATCATCATACAGATCTTAAAATGGCATAAGCCAGCGTTGACCCCTTCATTGTACAGGCCTGTCTCTCTTACCTCATCCGCTTGCAAGGTGATGGAAGCAGTGGTCTTGGCCCGCCTCGAGTGGATTGCTAGGGCACTGGACTACTTTCTCGAGCAGCAGAGTGGATTCTGGCACCACCGCTGCACAGCATATTTGCTTATTGACGTCGTCTCGGCACTTGAGCATTCAAGAAGCAGGCAAAAGGCAGCCCTTTTAGTGCTCTTGGACGTGCGGAATGCCTTTGATGGCCTGGCGCACCTGGCAGTCATGCAGGCACTAGCAGCCCTGGGTGTGCAGGGTCGCATGCTGTGCTTTGTACAGAGCTTTCTGTCAGGCCGATTTTTCCGCGTGAGAGTCACCCACGTGCTCAGCTCTCCACGACCGGTACCGACAGGAGAGCCACAAGGTTCTGTACGGAGTCCTTTCTTATTTACAATCGCATTGGCACGCCTGCCAGAAGTCATTCCTTCCGGCAAGCGCTACCAAGTCCAATGTTTCATATACGCTGACGACGTCGCCTTGTGGAATTGGGGCCCTACCAGGAATTTGTGAACTGTCCTATCTTGCCTGCAGAATGCACTGAGTGCTGAAGTCGGCCATGTTGCATCTGCAGGTCTGGCTGTCTCTCTGGCCACAACGAAGGCACTTCTTGTGCCCCCCAGACAAAGAATACGGACTAGAGTGGTCTGTCTGACCATCTAGGGCACCACAATACCGTGCGAGAGCTCGGTGACCCATCTCGGGCTTCGCACTGACCATCGGCTGTCCTGGACTCTAATATTCATGAAAGCCATATGCATGGTGAAGAGAACCCAGAAGGCGGTGAAAGGCATCTTCTTAAGTGGCCGCGGCAGCTCACCATCCTGGGCTTTTCGTCTTTACACAGCAGCAGCAACATCATGGCTGCTGTACGAATTTCCCGTCGTATCAGTTACTCGGTGTCTTTTAGAGCGCCTCGAGTTACCACATAGGGGCTTCATTCGCTGTGTCCTCAGCCGCGTCGCAGCCACCCTGGCAGAGGCGGGTATCTGGCCTCTCTGTCTGCTCCTGAAGCAGCATGGGCTTCTACACATCGATCGGCTAGCACATGCGCCTGATGGGTACCCCCTTCTTGCCCAGCTGCAAAGTTGACCAGAACCTCGAATGAGCGAGCTGCTACAGATCTATCAAGCAGCTGTGGGACCGATGCCTCCAGCTGTTTCTGATCCCCCGCCAACAGAAAAACTACTGGCTATCAACATTGGTCTGGGAGGGCTCTCCAAGCGTCGCTCACCCATTTGCGCACTCAAGCAGGCATCTGCCTCGAAGATAGAGGAAGAGCTGGCTGGAAGGCTTATGGCGTACACAAACGGCTCCGTCATCCCAGAAACAGGCTCGGCCACAGCTTCTTGCATTATGCCAGCACTTGGTTGGACGGCCTCCTGCTGTCTGCCTTTTGGGGCCTGCTCTACTGCTGCAGAGACGGCTGGTCTCCACCTGGCAGTTGTCCTCCTAGCAGCGAACCCCCCAACGTGCTCCGTGGCTGTCGCGTGCGACCCAAGAGCTGCATTGCTGGCCTTGGCTAAGCCGGAGCGAGCAGGCTTCGCAACGCAGATGCTCGTCACCAAACTGCATGCCCTCCTTGCCAGTGTCGTTGATGTTTCTCTGTACTGGGTCCTTCCTCATGTGGGAATCCAGGGAAACAAGCAGGCTGACGTCCTGGCAAAAGAAGCACATCACTCCACCGTCCCTGTGTGCCATACCGTGGTCGCCTCAGACCTTTTGAGACTCACATTGAGGAGGCTGTTGCTACGCTGCCACCCTGACGATCGTGTAGCAAGGATAGAGCCACCGACCCGGCTGCCTGACCGGGGTTCCACCAGGAGGAAGAGGTCCTTGCTACTTCGCTTACGCATCGGCTACTCCTGGCCTGCCGCCCGGCGTTATCGGCTTGGCAGAGCCTCGTACCCTGCGTGCACTACTTGCTGGGCAGATGAAACCAACGTGCACCTGTTGCGTGTTTGCCCAGCGCTTCGCACAGAACGCGGCGTCTTGCTCGCCGCACTCCGTCGCCATGGTCTCGTGGCCACACATAGGGACCTTCTTTTTCCTGCATGGCACCACACCCAGGTCTTCGAGGTGGTTCTTTGCTTCCTTGAGGACACTGGACTACACAACCGGCTATAGAAGCCACCCGCCACATCCTTGGTCTTGGACACCATTTCTTTTCTTCTTCTCTCTTCTCCGCATCTTTAATGCTCTCTTTTCCACCTTCACCCGCCTTACAGGCGCTGAGACGTGCTCCCAATGAGGGCTGCAAAAGTTGCATCTTTTCTTTTCCTGAACCTCTATCTCTCTCTCTTTCACTAGCTCGCGCTGCCACGAGTCACGGGCTGCCCTACTATTTCTTTGGCCACCTCGCCTGGCCGTGAGTGAAGGGGCGTTACAACGCAATTACAGAAAACTAGCCTGGATTGCCAGCGATACGACGCAAACACGGCGCGGGCAAAGATGTAGCATGACCCGCATCTCTCGTTATTCTCATTTCATCCCGTATGGCGTCCTGCGAGTTTCACCTTACGACACGTGCGCTTGTATTCTATCGTTAGTATCCTGGAAATGAGTGACGCATGGCTTCGCAGTGAGGGGCGCAGGTTGGAATACCTAATCACGCGCTTTCCAATTTTTTTTTACGTGATAGCGTTAAAAAGTTCTTTTCACAAAATTTACGGCCTCGGGGGCAGCTGAAAAACACTGCGCAGTGTCGACATGCGCAACATTGGCTTGATTGCTGTTTCGCGTGTCTAATCTGTTTTACAGACGATGGTCTTTTTTGGGGACCTTCCACGCAAAAATTTTGGTCTGTATGATTGTCCACCCTTACCGGTTCTCAAAACGGCACCAAAGTTACCAAACGATGCTCCAAACAGCCGACCCTATCCGCAGCGCCCAGCAATATTGCTCAAGGTTCAGCGTTCATATTGGGCGATTTTCAATTAAAAAACAACTATTGCGGATATCTGAGGCCCCATAACAGCACGTCAATATTATGTATGTGTATTTTTTTTACTAGAAAAGGCATACTTAGGTAATTTTAAGCATCTTGGCCTTTATAACGATGCGCTGGCCATGCATCGCTTGCACAAAACGGCAAGTGTTTCCAATGCTTTGCTAGGACGATTCGGTGGTGGCACCTACCCGTCACCTAGCGCTCTACACCTTATCATCTCAGAGGCGGAAACACACGGCGCACGCCCCCTTTTCCAGGTCAACTGATTGATTGATTGATTGATTGGTTGGTTGATTGATTGATTGATTGATTGATTGATATAGGGTTTGACGTCCCAAAACCACCATATGATTATGAGAGACGCCGTAGTGGAGGGCTCCGGAAATTTAGACCACCTGGGGTTCTTTAACGTACACCCAAATCTGAGCACACGAGCCTACAACATTTCCGTCTCCATCGGAAATGCAGCCGCCGCAGCCGGGATTCGATCCCGCGACCTGCGGGTCAGCAGCCGAGTACCTTAGCCTCTGGACCACCACGGTGAGGCGTTTTCTAGGATAACTGCCGCATAGCGCTCATGTCTCACGCGTGACGTGACTTGATGCGCTCGTTCACCTCCGCTTCACGCTCAAAGCACTCTAACGCTAAGCCTCCAGAATACCATTCACCGATTTTATTGCGCAAAACATCAAGCAGACGTTTTGTTCCCTCTCTCCAGACGCAAGACCATCCTCTTTCGACGGCATTTGCGGTGTAACATGCAGGCACGGGTCTAATTTTGTTTCACTTTTGTTTTCTTTACACTTTCACTCCTTTACTCGTACCCTTTCCTTCTTCGGTGAGGTGGCTCGAAGTGGGACCACACCACTTCGAAATATTAACAGTTGATGGTTTGCACCCACAAGCTTTGGCTGGTTTTTTTTTTTTCGCCTTCGTGAGTGTCCCCCTTGCAGCGCTACTTTGCGCAACATATGCCATTATACCTTTATACCGCGGGCATGGCATGCGGGTATGCCACACAGAGGATTTGCAGTTTATATCTACCCAGGATATTTAAATGGAGCCCGAAGCATTCGGTCAATATTGAATCGAAAACGTGCACTCTCTCAACTCCTCGCACTCTTCTGTTGTCTCGTCTCAACCGAAAAACGGTGAGAAAGAAGGAGCCAGTGGCCCAGGAAAACCCCGATCGCCCGGAGGTGCTGCTGGCGAATCGGCCAACCAGCTCATATGAAGGGCTGTTTTTCATCGGCCTCTCTCTCACGTACCCGCATCGCCCTATGGGGCGGCACCGGGGAAAGCACATTCCGATGAAGACGAAGCGCTGCAGACTCCCATAACGTCCTCGCTTCCACAAAAGAAGCCTATCGATCTTGGAGCAGTTTGCTCCGCTCTCGTTTTCTGCGCAGACTCTGGGCAAGGGAGTACATCAAGCACCCTGTGAAGTTCATATATCGAAATATGCAAACACATTGCACTACATGGCAGGCTTTTTTTTTCAGTTGCAATATCAAGCAATAGGTAGTGCTTGAAGTTGTCCCTGACGCTTTCTATGAGTTATATGTATCTCAAAGATGCATATTCATGCGGTGTATTGTTTTCAGTTGTAACTAGAAAACTACACTGGAGAGAAAGAGTTGTAAGGCTTTCAAGACCCCATTTCGTGCATTAGAGAACGTCACGAATGACGAAGTTCTGCTTCAGTTTCGATCACATTCCAGTATCACATCATTTCATCCAGACGAGTCGCCTCAGTTTCGCAATTCACATACACCTTCACGAAGTGCTTGGAATGTCAAGTGTATGTCACGCACCAGGGGCACTCGATTCTAGCACTTGGCGTTCAATTACGTGGCTATGTAATTGGGTGTCAAATGCTGCCTAATTGGCGAGGCGGTTACGTGGTTTCCTTGTTTCTGTTCGCGCTGCACGGCGGTATCATAAGCTGAAGGAGCGCACCGTCGTAATGAAATAAGCGAAAGCGGCAATATTTTCACTACAATAATTCCTCCGCAATAAACAGCAGCACTAGAGGCCAGCCATGCGGGCGCGAAAGCAGAGTGAAATGAAATGAGCAGGGGTTCCTCATTAGTGGAGCGGTTTTTTTTATCAAACGAGTCAGATCCAGAAACCAAAAGTGGGCTTAAATTCGTGGGAATGTGAAGCACGTCGAAGTTTCTTTCACTTTTAAAACGTTTGCAGTCAAATAGGGTGAGTTGCTGATTGTAACGTGGACTTCTAAAAAAAACACAGACTAGAATGGTACATGCATCAAATTTTGCACCTGTTTGAATCAAACAGAGCCAGATTTATTAAACTAGCGTTTCGTGACCAATAACGGACAATACGTGGCCGCATTTAATCTGTTTTATTTATGACTTAGCTGCTTTGATAACGCTCTTTCACTCCACGAACGCCTTTTTCTTGGGCGAGTTGGTACTAACCGAAGGAGGTAATAGAAGGAGTAAGAGGCTCACTTTCCTATTCCCGCCTGTCTATTCGAGTTTCAAGCTATACAATCATGTCCTTCTTTCTTTCCGAGGTATTTAAATGACAGACAACAGCAATGCTGGTATTGGGCGCCAATCTATTCTTTGAATATTTGATGCTCAGCCGCGAGTCATAACACCCGCTACGAAGAAACTGAGAAGAATAGGAGCTGTAGCATATTTCGTAAGTCATAAATTTGTGCCAAAAACAAAAAATAAAAAAACACGGGCGATATTCTAGAATGATGCGCATGTTGTCATAAAGGACCACTCACTCTTCATGTCTAGTCATCGCCACGTCACAGAAAAAGTATACTCAAAATAAATCCTACCACCGCCGCCTATCAATGCTGGCCGCACGTAGTACGTGGTTCTTCGCTGGTGCAGATGGTCCAATTATTTTTTCGACAATGTCTTGGAAGGTGGACGGATACGTGCGTCACGCGCCCTTTAGTGTCACTTGCTACTTCTGTGATTCACGTTGAAGGGGAAGAAAGATAAAGGGAGGTTGCGGAGGCTCTCAAAAATAACATTGTCGAAAAAAGATTTCGACAATCTATTCCAGTAAAGACCCCGTGTGCGCGGGCGTCAGAGATAGGCAGTGGTGAAACTCATTTTGAAAATACTTTGTGACAAGACACCTGCGTGTGTGCCGTGAAGGGCTATATATTCTCTTTTATGTCGATTAAACATCATTTTGAATCTAACAGTTGTCCCGTCTCTTTATCTGTCTTGCGTATTCGCTAGTAATATTGAAGTATCCGGTCAATACCAACTAGCCCAGCTAAATGTCTTACTCTGTCCGAAGTCATGGCTCTCCGCGAGGTATATCGACTGCGCCATAAATCATAATTTTGGTGAAGTAGGAGAGCGCTCACTACGCATAAGGTTCACCATTCTTCAGAGAAGCCAGCTACGTGCTGAACATCTGCAAGGTATAATTATGTGCATTTTTGTTGATTACGCATGTGGCTGATGATGATAATGAATTATGGCCGAGGACTTTGAGGTGGGTGGGAAGAATTTAACCATGCTCGTTGACCAATTAGCGTTGTGGGACGAAACGCAGGAGGGGGATGCAGAAAGAAAGAGGAAGGACAGGGAGGTTAAAACGCAAGAAGGCGCTTATAAATGCTGCGCTCTTAAAAAACAGAGTTGAGTTTTAATAGGCAGGTAAAATCTGTGTGTGAATATAAAATTACACTTCTTCATGACCTAAAATGGTTGCCTCTCATGGCAGAGCTGTTCGAAAACCATTCAGCGCACCAGAGCGTTGAGCTTCCAGCCTTTAAAAAAAATCCCAAGCTGAGCAACACTATAGACTTCCCGATTCGTAGCAGAGCGCTCATACTGCACAGGTAAAAACCTGCGATTGGAACAGCGTCGACCAGTTAAATCTGCTGACAATCGCTCAAGTCTCACTTCCACTTGAACTGAAATTTTGTCCTACGTGTGATCTGTCCTTTTTTATGCAGCTTCGCAATGCACGCAAATCGTTCTTTCATTATCACGGGGAGCACTTTCACGTTTTAGCTTAAAATACAATATTTTCAAACAGGTGCTAGAGTATTTGTATAAATAAAAAAAGGCTAGACGAAAAAAGCGACATTTGAAGAGAGTGCGTGCATAATGTGCGGCAAAAAGCTTTTCAAGCACGCTGGAATAAACCATGAATATCTGCACAGTGCACAGAAAGTTTTCTTTTCGAAAAGGCGTTAGCTTACCTGAAAAATCAATTCGTATAACAAAAAGAGTTACGTGACAGGAACACTCGAAAGTGATAGTGACGTTTCATTTCGTGAACTCGGGTTACGCACATGCACACATGTACTATTCTATATCTGTGCACCACACTGTATAAACCCGTCTGTCTATAGGGCCCTGCGTGTCCCGGCTTCACGCAAGATACAGTGATTGGCTTCCAAGCAAGCTTTCGAACTTTCTGAACTACTCTACCTCGCCTGATGCACCCGGATAGTCTCAAGTCTCCCCACACGTTCTTCGAGAGTCTCCTAGACAGGCCTATATCATGTCTTATCGCGTACTTGGATTTAAGTCCATTTGAAGAACCACGGGGGGTCTAAGTTTCCAGAGTCCTCCACTTCGGCGTCCCTTCTGATTGTATCGGGGTTTAAGACATTAAACACCAGTAAGTATTATTATTATAATAAGCTCTAGCATGCGCATATCGCCATTCTTGTTCGGCTAACGCCCAACACACGGCATATGCGACATCGGGATGGGTCAAACGACGCTCTGACTGCGGTCGGTTCTATTGCTTCTTGCTTGGCACCTCAACTGCTAGACGGTACCTACTGAGACTGCTGAGCTTCCACGCTGACTAAGGTTGGGCCAGATCGCAACTGGTTACTCTGCAGCCGGACCGGGGCCTCTCTAGAAGCAAGCGGTCCTTCTGCCTTCGTTTCACGTCGAATGTTGCCCTGAGCCGTGCATCTTGTCACACTGCATGCAGGGCGGACGAAACATTGAAGCATACTTGTACCAAAGTGAGCCACCACTGCACTACGTGGTCTCCCTGCGGCCGCACAAGCAGACCTGCTGCACTGCACCTTCAAATACAACCAGGTTTTCGAGGTACGTCGTCCTAAACTTCTGTCTGTCTGTCTGTCTGTCTGTCTGTCTGTCTGTCTGTCTGTCTGTCTGTCTGTCTGTCTGTCTGTCTGTCTGTCTGTCTGTCTGTCTGTGGCTATCCTGTCCTGTATACGTCGGAGGGACGCGGGACTGCCGTAAACCATAGGGTGCTTCACCCCTAATATATTTTCCGTCGTTTAAAGCCCTAAAGGGACAGTAAAGTCAAATAACAATTTACGTCAGAGTGAAAGCTTAATGTATGACAACATCTAAAACGACAATACTATCAACACCACTGCCCTACTTACTGAGAAATCGAGGTGAATGAACAAGAACACAAGCGCCGTGGTAGGACATTTGCAAGATGATTCCGATGACATCAGAAGGACCATCTGCAATAAATCACTAGTAATCAATCTAACTGCACTAAATAAAGAACCTTCCGTACATCAAGAGACGCAATTAAATGATGCTTGTTAGTTTCTGTTTGATTCATGGAAAAAAGAACGGCCGTACGCTACTATTGGGAATGGCACGAGTTGTCCAAATATTTAATTTCGCGTGGTTACACGGCACAGGTGGTGCCATCTAGTGAGCCACAGTTAAAACAAACAACGTCTGCAATCTCGAAGCCAATGGCTGGAAATTGATCAATGGCCGTTGTTGCTGCTGTGGATCCCTCTTTTTCAGTCCGCTGCTACTATAGTGCAGTAAAGCCGGGCAACGTTGTGCATGCCAACAGGGACGTGAATTGGTCCGGTCTGTCCGTTCCTTGAGGCAGGTAATTTGAAGTGCGCTAACCGGATGCGGGCCACTAAAACGTTATTTTATTTCAAAATAGGTTCTTCCTTGGCTCAAAAGTAACACTATGAGGTTCCTGGACCACTATTTCAACAATTCACGCCATACTATTAGTTGCCTTTAGTGTCCCTTTAAAGCCAGTGAATATCACGTCAGAATTGTCACTCTCCTCCTCACATCTCCTTCACCCCCTTCCCCATCACCCTAATGACGCTTAGCCGCCCTTCACCTGCAAAAATGGCGTCTTTTCTTCACCAGCAACCTGGACGACTGATCACATGGAGAACGCTGAGAGAAGGTCGGCACATAGCACCTCCATCTAATTTCTTCCTCTAAGAAGCTTCCACTGAAAGGCACCATATATTCAACGACGTGACAGGAAGAAACAAATAGAAACAAGCTTTGAGAGAAATTGGTGATCCTTCAGTTCTCAGGTTATTCCGGTGCGTCCAGATTCTTAAGGTGAACGAGTAGCGTTGAAAGTCTGGTCGTATCAAGCCAAGCAGCCCGTGAAAGCTTAGGGGTTATTTTTTGTATTTTATTTATGCGTAGTAATTGTGAGACAAAGTGAAATGTGTTTACACACCTACAGGAGCCGAACCCGCCACATTCATCTCGCGTGCGCGGTGCTTAACCCGTTGTGCTGGGCCTTCCCCTGTCGAATTGCATGGATGTTTTGTAATAATCATAATTATTATTTTACTTCAGGGTGAACCTCCTACAGCCACGACCTGACTAGGGGGATGCAGTAGTGGATCACACCAGAAATTTTGACCACCTGGGCTTCTTCAATATACACCTAAAGCTAACCAAACGGGCCTCTATAACATCTTTAGCTCCATCGAAAATGTTGGCGCCGTGGCTGGAATTCCATCCAGCGACTTTAGAGTCAGCATTTGAGCACCATAAACAATAAACCCCAGTAAAAGGTTTTTTTTTTGTACCACCTAACTTCGTAGTGTCGGCTAGCCCCACTAGTGGACTCGTGGCAAACATTTAAAAAATCATTTATAAAACAGTGTCAGTGTGTCTGTGTACTTTAAAAACAGGCAACTATCCAAGACGCTCTTCAAGGCTACGTTGGAACACAAAAATTGGAAGATTTGAGATTCAAAACAAGATAGTCATGAAAGTTTATTGGAGATCTATTATGGAGATATGAACACAACATAACAGTAATACAATTCAGTATGTTAAGTAGCCACAGCACCCGATCATTTTAAGTTTTTGCGACGCAGGCTTTCGCTTCCGTAATCTAAGGGTCCTTCTGGGTGGCATTTCAGTTGCATTGCTTACCACTGTGTGGGGCTTGACATTAAGAGACGGGAAGACAGCTCACAGACGGGGGTAGCGAATATCAGGTCGTTGGGTTGGTCCTGTCTGTGGTTCTCTGTCTAGGACAGAAAACCACCGGTCGATTAGCAACGGAACGGATAACAAACGTTATGAAAAACGCCGCTGAGAATGATGGCGTGTTTAATAGCGAGCTGAAATTGAGAAGCTCGCGGGAATACGGTAGAATCAGCTCGCATAACATTAAAAGGTGATTTGGACATCATTCGAAGAGGATTTCGTCCTGCATTCGGATAGGCTGAGAATGATGATGCTCTAAATTTGGGCGTATTTCAATACTCACGGTAGATGACTAAATCATCGCGAAGACCATCTCGTAGACGATGCTGCTCTGTCCATACACAGAATGGTGGCTGTGCGGAATGCTCTGGTATCGCTGGTGCTGTCTTCCGCACGCGAGCAGATGTTCTGCAACGCACTCAATGTAAGCTACGGTCTATTTCTTGTTGATTTAAATTTGAAAGAAGTTAATTAGCTTTTTATTGTCAACGCCAGGTGACGCCAGGTGACGCCACGTTGCACCGACGTCATTCAGACGCATCGCAACGTTCAAACGCCTCCGGCTCAATCCTGCCTGAACTGTCTACGATGCTGCCCAGAATTGAAACGCAGCCTCCGAAGGAACCGATAAAAGTTCTCTCATCTTCTTTAATTAAGCGCCATAAAAAACAACCATCTCTATTATGATTGTTGAACAAATGAGCCTGAGGAAGGCAGGAGAAGCTACAACAGCCACCATTGAACTCGCGCCAAGGCAGCGATGAAAAGACAACGAAAATAAGCACAAGCGGGACTGTGCTTCCTTGAGCCCTAATTGCTGTTCTTCCGCGTAAAGTTTCCGCGTGTTCGTGAGGAGCGAGGAAATCAAACAGCAGAGCATACTTCCTGTCTAGTTGCAGTCTCATCTGCGATGCGAAGAAAGCTGAAAGTAAATGGAAAGCATTGTACAAACTAGTCACACTGTTTTGCCCAACGTCTTCCCCGAGAAAAGTTTGTCGGTTCTGCCTGTAAATTACTGCACGCTTCCTTGAAGCCCCGTACCCTATATAAACGACTCGCTTTGCCGAGAGGTGACACAACTCGGCACATTTTTTATTCGTCTCCAGAAGTGGTCTGTAAGTCACCACTTTACGACATCTTTTTCCTCCTATAATATGTCGCTGTTCTTTGCTGAACGCTCTTCGCAAACCTGGCTTA